>NW_027288560.1:0-218230 GCF_037038585.1 Patagioenas fasciata | reverse complement strand
TCTG
This sequence comes from Patagioenas fasciata, assembly GCF_037038585.1. Classification (NCBI taxonomy): domain Eukaryota; kingdom Metazoa; phylum Chordata; class Aves; order Columbiformes; family Columbidae; genus Patagioenas; species Patagioenas fasciata. The sequence continues at coordinate 218,226 of NW_027288560.1, read as the reverse complement.
TCGGGCCCTGTCTGGTTTCCTCGGGCCCTGTCGGGCTCCGTTGGGCCCTGTCGGTTTGCTCGGGCCCTGTCGGGTTTTCTGAAGCCCTGTCAGGCTTCGTCGGACCCTGTCGAGTGTGCTCGGGCCCTGTCGGGCTCCGTCGAGCCCTGTCAGGTTTTCTCGGGCCTTGTCAGGCTTTGTCGGGCCCTGTCGGGTTTGCTCGGGCCCTGTCGGGTTCCGTCGGGCCCTGTCGGGTTTCCTCGGGCCCTGTCGGACTCCACTGAGCCCTGTCAGGCTCCGTCAGGCTCTTTCGGGTTTGCTCGGGCCCTGCCGGGCTCCGTCGGGCCCTGTCAGGCTTTGTCAGGACGTGTCAGGTTTGCTCGGGCCCTGTCGGGCCTTGTCGGGCCCTGTCGGGTTTGCTCGGGCTCTGTCGGGCTCCAGCGTGCCCTGTCGGGTTTGCCCGGGCCCTGTCAGGCTCCGTCAGGCCCTGTCGGGTTTCTCGGGCCCTATCGGGCTCAATCAGGCCCTGTCGGGTTTCCTCGGGCCCTGTCGGGCTCCATCGAGCCCTGTCAGGCTCCGTCGGGCCCTTTCGGGTTTGCTCAAGACCTGTCGGGCTCCGTCGGGCCCTGTCGGATTTGCTCAGGCCCTGTCGGGTTTGCTTGAGCCCTGTCGGGCTCCATCGGGTCCTGTCGGGTTTGCTCGGGCCCTATCGGGCTCTGTCGGGCCCTGTCGGGTTTCCTCGGGCCCTGTCGGGCTCCATCGAGCCCTGTCAGGCTTCGTCGGGCCCTTTCGGGTTTGCTCGGGCCCTGTCGGGCTTTGTCAGGCCCTGTCGGGTTTGCTCGGGCCCTATCGGGGTCCGTCGAGCCCTGTCGGGTTTGCTCGGGCCCTGTCGGGCTCCATCGAGCCCTGTCAGGCTCCGTCGGGCCCTTTCGGGTTTGCTCGGGCCCTGTCGGGCTCCGTCGGGCCCTGTCGGGTTTGCTCGGGTCCTGTCGGGTTTGCTCGGGCCCTGTCAGGCTTTGTCAAGCCCTGTCGGGTTTGCTAGGGCCCTGTCGGGCTCCGTTGGGCCCTGTCTGGTTTCCTCAGGCCCTGTCGGGCTCCGTCGAGCCCTGTCGGGTTTGCTCAGGCCCTGTCGGATTTGCTAGGGCCCTGTCGGGATCCGTCGGGCCCTGTCGGGTTTCCTCAGGCCCTGTCGGGTTCCGTCGAGCCCTGTCGGGTTTGCTCGGGCCCTGTCAGGCTCCGTCGCGCCCTGTCGGGTTTCCTCGGGCCCTGTCGGGCTCCATCGAGCCCTGTCGGGTTTGCTCAGGCCCTGTCGGGCACCATCGGACCCCGTCAGGCTTTGTCGGGTCCTGTCGGGTTTGCTCAGGCCCTGTCGGGCCTTGTCAGGCCCTTTCTGGTTTGCTCGGGCCTTGTCGGGTTTGCCCGCGTCCTGTGGGGCTCCGTCGGGCCCTGTCAGATTCGCTCGGGCCCTGTCGGGTTTGCTCGGGCCCTGTCAGGCTCCGTCAGGCCCTGTTGGGTTTGCTCGAGCCCTGTCAGGCTCTGTCGGGCCCTGTTAGGTTTGCTCAGGCCCTGTCGGGATCCGTTGGGCCCTGTCGGGTTTGCTCGGGCCCTGTCGGGCTCTTTCGTGCCCTGTCAGGTTTGCTCGGGCCCTGTCGGGTTTGCTCGGGCCCTGTAAGGCTCCGTCGAGCCCTGTCAGGTTTGCTCGGGCCCTGTTGGGTTTGCTCAGGCCCTGTCAGGCTCCGTTGAGCCCTGTCGGGTTTGCTCGGGCCCTGTCAGGCTCCGTCAGGCCCTGTCTGGTTTGCTCGTACCCTGTCGGGCTCCGTCGGGCCCTGTAAGGTTTGCTTGGGCACTGTCGTGCTCCGTCGGGCCCTGTCAGGCTTTGTCAGGACGTGTCAGGTTTGCTCGGGCCCTGTCGGGCCTTGTCGGGCCCTGTCGGGTTTGCTCGGGCTCTGTCGGGCTCCAGCGTGCCCTGTCGGGTTTGCCCGGGCCCTGTCAGGCTCCGTCAGGCCCTGTCGGGGTTGCTCGGGCCCTATCGGGCTCAATCAGGCTTTGTCGGGTTTCCTCGGGCCCTGTCGGGCTCCATCGAGCCCTGTCAGGCTCCGTCGGGCCCTTTCGGGTTTGCTCGGGCCCTGTCGGGCTCCGTCGGGCCCTGTCGGGTTTGCTCGAGCCCTGTCGGGCTCCGTCGGGCCCTGTCTGGTTTCCTCGGGCTCTGTCGGGCTCCGTCGGGCCCTGTCAGGTTTGCTCGGGTCCTGTCGGGTTTGCTGAAGCCCTGTCAGGCTTCGTCGGACCCTGTCGGGTTTGCTCGAGCCCTGTCGGGCTCCATCGGGCCCTGTCGGGTTTGCTCGGGCTCTATTGGGCTCCGTCGGGCCCTGTCGGGTTTCCTCGGGCCCTGTCGGGCTCCATCGAGCCCTGTTAGGCTTCGTCGGGCCCTTCCGGGTTTGCTCGGGCCCTGTCGGGCTCCGTCAGGCCCTGTCGGGTTTGCTCGGGCCCTATCGGGCTCCGTCGAGCCCTGTCGGGTTTGCTCGGGCTCTGTCAGGCTCCGTCGGGCCCTGTCGGGTTTCCTTGGGCCCTGTCGGGCTCCATCAAGCCCTGTCAGGCTTTGTCGAACCCTGTCGGGTTTCCTCGGGCCCTGTCGGGTTTGCTCGGGCCCTGTCGGGCTCTGTCGGGCCCTGTCTGGTTTCCTCCGGCCCTGTCGGGCTCCGTCGGGCCCTGTCGGGTTTGCTCGGGCCCTGTCGGGTTTGCTGAAGCCCTGTCAGGCTTCTTCGGACCCTGTCGGGTTTGCTCGGGCCCTGTCGGGCTCCGTCGAACCCTGTCGGGTTTGCTCGGGCCCTGTCAGGCTCTGTCGCGCCCTGTCGGGTTTCCTCGGGCCCTGTCGGGCTCCATCGGACCCTATCAGGCTTTGGCGAGTCCTGTCGGGTTTGCTCAGGCCCTGTCGGCCTTGTCAGCCCCTGTCGGGTTTGCTCGCGCCCTGTCGGGCTATGTCGGGCCCTGTAAGGTTCTCTCGGGCCCTGTCAGGTTTGCTCGGGCCCTGTCAGGCTCCGTCAGGCCCTATCGGGTTTGCTCGAGCCCTGTCGGGCACCGTCAGGCCCTGTCATGTTTCCTTGGGCCCTGTCGGGCCTTGTCAGGCCCTGTCGGGTTTGCTCGGGACCTGTCGGGTTTGCCCGCGTCCTGTCGGGCTCCGTCGGGCCCTGTCAGATTCGCTCGGGCCCTGTCGGGTTTGCTCGGGCCCTGTCAGGCTTTGTCAGGCCCTGTCGGATTTGCTAGTGCCCTGTCGGGCTCTGTTGGGCCCTGTCAGGTTTGCTCAGGCCCTGTCGGGATCCGTTGGGCCTTGTCGGGTTTGCTCGGGCCCTGTCAGGCTCCTTCGTGCCCTGTCAGGTTTGCTCGGGCCCTGTCGGGTTTGCTCGGGCCCTGTCAGGCTCCGTCGGGCCCTGTCGGGTTTACTCAAGCCCTGTCGGGTTTGCTCGGGTCCTGTCGGGCTCTGTCGGGCCCTGTCGGGTTTGCTCGGGCCCTGTCAGGCTCCGTCGGGCCCTGTCGGATTCCCTCGGGCCCTCTCGGGTTCCGTCAGGCCCTGTCGGGTTTCCTCGGGCCCTGTCGGACTCTATCGAGCCCTGTCAGGCTCCGTCGGGCTCTTTCGGGTTTGCTCAGGCCCTGTCGGGCTCCGTCGGGCCCTGTCAGGCTTTGTCAGGTCCTGTCAGGTTTGCTCAGGCCCTGTCGGGCCTTGTCGGGCCCTGTCGGGTTTGCTCGGGCTCTGTCGGGCTCCAGCGTGCCCTGTCGGGTTTGCCCGGGCCCTGTCAGGCTCCATCAGGCCCTGTTGGGTTTGCTCGAGCCCTATCGGGCTCCGTGGGGCCCTGTCGGGTTTCCTCGGGCCCTGTCGGGCTCCATCGAGCCCTGTCAGGCTCCGTTGGGCCCTTTCGGGTTTGCTCGGGCCCTGTCGGGCTTCGTCGGGCCCTGTCGGATTTGCTCAGGCCCTGTCGGGTTTGCTCGAGCCCTGTCGGCCTCCATCGGGTCCTGTCGGGTTTGCTCGGGCCCTATCGGGCTCCATCGGGCCCTGTCGGGTTTCCTCGGGCCCTGTCGGGCTCCATCGAGCCCTGTCAGGCTTCGTCGGGCCCTTTCGGGTTTGCTCGGGCCCTGTCGGGCTCCGTCAGGCCCTGTCAGGTTTGCTCGGGCCCTGTCGGGCCTTGTCGGGCCCTGTCGGGTTTTCTCGGGCTCTGTCGGGCTCCAGCGTGCCCTGTCGGGTTTGCCCGGGCCCTGTCAGGCTCCGTCAGGCCCTGTCGGGGTTGCTCGCGCCCTGTCGGGCTCCGTCAGGCCCTGTCGGGTTTGCTCGGGCCCTATCGGGCTCCCTCGGGCCCTGTCGGGTTTCCTTGGGCCCTGTTGGGCTCCATCGAGCCCTGTCAGGCTCCGTCGGGCCCTTACGGGTTTGCTCGGGCCCTGTCGGGCTCCGTCGGGTGCTCTCGGGTTTGCTCGGGCCCTGTCAGGCTTTGTCAAGCCCTGTCGGGTTTGCTAGGGCCCTGTCGGGCTCCGTCGGGCCCTGTCTGGTTTCCTCAGGCCCTGTCGGGCTCCGTCGGGCCCTGTCGGGTTTGCTCAGGCCCTGCCGGGTTTGCTAGGGCCCTGTCGGGCTCCGTCGGGCCCTGTCTGGTTTCCTCAGGCCCTGTTGGGCTCCGTCGAGCCCTGTCGGGTTTGCTCGGGCCCTGTCAGGCTCCGTCGCGCCCTGTCGGGTTTGCTCGGGCCCTGTCGGGCTCCATCGAGCCCTGTCGGGTTTGCTCGGGCCCTGTCGGGCTCCATCGGACCCTGTCAGGCTTTGTCGGGTCCTGTCGGGTTTCCTCAGGCCCCGTCAAGCCTTCTCAGGCCCTGTCGGGTTTGCTCGGGCCCTGTCGGGTTTGCCCGCGTCCTGTCGGGCTCCGTCGGGCCCTGTCAGGTTTGCTCAGGCCCTGTCGGGATCCTTTGGGCCCTGTCGGGTTTGCTCGGGCCCTGTCTGGCTCCTTCGTGCCCTGTCAGGTTTGCTCGGGCACTTTCGGGTTTGCTCGGGCCCTGTCAGGCTCCGTCGAGCTTTGTCAGGTTTGCTCGGGCCCTGTCGGGTTTGCTCGGGCCCTGTAAGGCTCCGTCGAGCCCTGTCGGGTTTGCTCGGGCCCTGTCAGGCTCCGTCAGGCCCTGTCTGGTTTGCTCGTGCCCTGTCGGGCTCCGTCGGGCCCTGTCAGGTTTGCTTGGGCACTGTTGGGCTCTGTCGGGCCCTGTCGGGTTTCCTTGGGCCCTGTCGGGCTCCATCGAGCCCTGTCAGGCTTTGTCGAACCCTGTCGGGTTTGCTCAGGTCCTGTCGGGTTTGCTCGGGCCCTGTCGGGCTCTGTCGGGCCCTGTCTGGTTTCCTCGGGCCCTGTCGGGCTCCGTTGGGCCCTGTCGGTTTGCTCGGGCCCTGTCGGGTTTTCTGAAGCCCTGTCAGGCTTCGTCGGACCCTGTCGAGTGTGCTCGGGCCCTGTCGGGCTCCGTCGAGCCCTGTCAGGTTTTCTCGGGCCTTGTCAGGCTTTGTCGGGCCCTGTCGGGTTTGCTCGGGCCCTGTCGGGTTCCGTCGGGCCCTGTCGGGTTTCCTCGGGCCCTGTCGGACTCCACTGAGCCCTGTCAGGCTCCGTCAGGCTCTTTCGGGTTTGCTCGGGCCCTGCCGGGCTCCGTCGGGCCCTGTCAGGCTTTGTCAGGACGTGTCAGGTTTGCTCGGGCCCTGTCGGGCCTTGTCGGGCCCTGTCGGGTTTGCTCGGGCTCTGTCGGGCTCCAGCGTGCCCTGTCGGGTTTGCCCGGGCCCTGTCAGGCTCCGTCAGGCCCTGTCGGGTTTCTCGGGCCCTATCGGGCTCAATCAGGCCCTGTCGGGTTTCCTCGGGCCCTGTCGGGCTCCATCGAGCCCTGTCAGGCTCCGTCGGGCCCTTTCGGGTTTGCTCAAGACCTGTCGGGCTCCGTCGGGCCCTGTCGGATTTGCTCAGGCCCTGTCGGGTTTGCTTGAGCCCTGTCGGGCTCCATCGGGTCCTGTCGGGTTTGCTCGGGCCCTATCGGGCTCTGTCGGGCCCTGTCGGGTTTCCTCGGGCCCTGTCGGGCTCCATCGAGCCCTGTCAGGCTTCGTCGGGCCCTTTCGGGTTTGCTCGGGCCCTGTCGGGCTTTGTCAGGCCCTGTCGGGTTTGCTCGGGCCCTATCGGGGTCCGTCGAGCCCTGTCGGGTTTGCTCGGGCCCTGTCGGGCTCCATCGAGCCCTGTCAGGCTCCGTCGGGCCCTTTCGGGTTTGCTCGGGCCCTGTCGGGCTCCGTCGGGCCCTGTCGGGTTTGCTCGGGTCCTGTCGGGTTTGCTCGGGCCCTGTCAGGCTTTGTCAAGCCCTGTCGGGTTTGCTAGGGCCCTGTCGGGCTCCGTTGGGCCCTGTCTGGTTTCCTCAGGCCCTGTCGGGCTCCGTCGAGCCCTGTCGGGTTTGCTCAGGCCCTGTCGGGTTTGCTAGGGCCCTGTCGGGATCCGTCGGGCCCTGTCGGGTTTCCTCAGGCCCTGTCGGGTTCCGTCGAGCCCTGTCGGGTTTGCTCGGGCCCTGTCAGGCTCCGTCGCGCCCTGTCGGGTTTCCTCGGGCCCTGTCGGGCTCCATCGAGCCCTGTCGGGTTTGCTCAGGCCCTGTCGGGCACCATCGGACCCCGTCAGGCTTTGTCGGGTCCTGTCGGGTTTGCTCAGGCCCTGTCGGGCCTTGTCAGGCCCTTTCGGGTTTGCTCGGGCCTTGTCGGGTTTGCCCGCGTCCTGTGGGGCTCCGTCGGGCCCTGTCAGATTCGCTCGGGCCCTGTCGGGTTTGCTCGGGCCCTGTCAGGCTCCGTCAGGCCCTGTCGGGTTTGCTCGAGCCCTGTCAGGCTCTGTCGGGCCCTGTTAGGTTTGCTCAGGCCCTGTCGGGATCCGTTGGGCCCTGTCGGGTTTGCTCGGGCCCTGTCGGGCTCTTTCGTGCCCTGTCAGGTTTGCTCGGGCCCTGTCGGGTTTGCTCGGGCCCTGTAAGGCTCCGTCGAGCCCTGTCAGGTTTGCTCGGGCCCTGTTGGGTTTGCTCAGGCCCTGTCAGGCTCCGTTGAGCCCTGTCGGGTTTGCTCGGGCCCTGTCAGGCTCCGTCAGGCCCTGTCTGGTTTGCTCGTACCCTGTCGGGCTCCGTCGGGCCCTGTAAGGTTTGCTTGGGCACTGTCGGGCTCCGTCGGGCCCTGTCAGGCTTTGTCGAACCCTGTCGGGTTTGCTCAGGCCCTGTCGGGTTTGCTCGGGCCCTGTCGGGCTCCGTCGGGCCCTGTCAGATTCGCTCGGGCCCTGTCGGGTTTGCTCGGGCCCTGTCAGGCTTTGTCAGGCCCTGTCGGATTTGCTAGTGCCCTGTCGGGCTCTGTTGGGCCCTGTCAGGTTTGCTCAGGCCCTGTCGGGATCCGTTGGGCCTTGTCGGGTTTGCTCGGGCCCTGTCGGGCTCCTTCGTGCCCTGTCAGGTTTGCTCGGGCCCTGTCGGGTTTGCTCGGGCCCTGTCAGGCTCCGTCGGGCCCTGTCGGGTTTGCTCGGGCCCTGTCGGGTTTGCTCGGGTCCTGTCGGGCTCTGTCGGGCCCTGTCGGGTTTGCTCGGGCCCTGTCAGGCTCCGTCGGGCCCTGTCGGATTCCCTCGGGCCCTCTCGGGTTCCGTCGGGCCCTGTCGGGTTTCCTCGGGCCCTGTCGGACTCTATCGAGCCCTGTCAGGCTCCGTCGGGCTCTTTCGGGTTTGCTCAGGCCCTGTCGGGCTCCGTCGGGCCCTGTCAGGCTTTGTCAGGTCCTGTCAGGTTTGCTCGGGCCCTGTCGGGCCTTGTCGGGCCCTGTCGGGTTTGCTCGGGCTCTGTCGGGCTCCAGCGTGCCCTGTCGGGTTTGCCCGGGCCCTGTCAGGCTCCATCAGGCCCTGTCGGGTTTGCTCGAGCCCTATCGGGCTCCGTGGGGCCCTGTCGGGTTTCCTCGGGCCCTGTCGGGCTCCATCGAGCCCTGTCAGGCTCCGTTGGGCCCTTTCGGGTTTGCTCGGGCCCTGTCGGGCTTCGTCGGGCCCTGTCGGATTTGCTCAGGCCCTGTCGGGTTTGCTCGAGCCCTGTCGGCCTCCATCGGGTCCTGTCGGGTTTGCTCGGGCCCTATCGGGCTCCATCGGGCCCTGTCGGGTTTCCTCGGGCCCTGTCGGGCTCCATCGAGCCCTGTCAGGCTTCGTCGGGCCCTTTCGGGTTTCCTCGGGCCCTGTCGGGCTCCGTCAGGCCCTGTCAGGTTTGCTCGGGCCCTGTCGGGCCTTGTCGGGCCCTGTCGGGTTTTCTCGGGCTCTGTCGGGCTCCAGCGTGCCCTGTCGGGTTTGCCCGGGCCCTGTCAGGCTCCGTCAGGCCCTGTCGGGGTTGCTCGCGCCCTGTCAGGCTCCGTCAGGCCCTGTCGGGTTTGCTCGGGCCCTATCGGGCTCCCTCGGGCCCTGTCGGGTTTCCTTGGGCCCTGTTGGGCTCCATCGAGCCCTGTCAGGCTCCGTCGGGCCCTTACGGGTTTGCTCTGGCCCTGTCGGGCTCCGTCGGGCGCTGTCGGGTTTGCTCGGGCCCTGTCAGGCTTTGTCAAGCCCTGTCGGGTTTGCTAGGGCCCTGTCGGGCTCCGTCGGGCCCTGTCTGGTTTCCTCAGGCCCTGTCGGGCTCCGTCGGGCCCTGTCGGGTTTGCTCAGGCCCTGCCGGGTTTGCTAGGGCCCTGTCGGGCTCCGTCGGGCCCTGTCTGGTTTCCTCAGGCCCTGTTGGGCTCCGTCGAGCCCTGTCGGGTTTGCTCGGGCCCTGTCAGGCTCCGTCGCGCCCTGTCGGGTTTGCTCGGGCCCTGTCGGGCCCCATCGAGCCCTGTCGGGTTTGCTCGGGCCCTGTCGGGCTCCATCGGACCCTGTCAGGCTTTGTCGGGTCCTGTCGGGTTTCCTCAGGCCCCGTCAAGCCTTCTCAGGCCCTGTCGGGTTTGCTCGGGCCCTGTCGGGTTTGCCCGCGTCCTGTCGGGCTCCGTCGGGCCCTGTCAGGTTTGCTCAGGCCCTGTCGGGATCCTTTGGGCCCTGTCGGGTTTGCTCGGGCCCTGTCTGGCTCCTTCGTGCCCTGTCAGGTTTGCTCGGGCACTTTCGGGTTTGCTCGGGCCCTGTCAGGCTCCGTCGAGCTTTGTCAGGTTTGCTCGGGCCCTGTCGGGTTTGCTCGGGCCCTGTAAGGCTCCGTCGAGCCCTGTCGGGTTTGCTCGGGCCCTGTCAGGCTCCGTCAGGCCCTGTCTGGTTTGCTCGTGCCCTGTCGGGCTCCGTCGGGCCCTGTCAGGTTTGCTTGGGCACTGTTGGGCTCTGTCGGGCCCTGTCGGGTTTCCTTGGGCCCTGTCGGGCTCCATCGAGCCCTGTCAGGCTTTGTCGAACCCTGTCGGGTTTGCTCAGGTCCTGTCGGGTTTGCTCGGGCCCTGTCGGGCTCTGTCGGGCCCTGTCTGGTTTCCTCGGGCCCTGTCGGGCTCCGTTGGGCCCTGTCGGTTTGCTCGGGCCCTGTCGGGTTTTCTGAAGCCCTGTCAGGCTTCGTCGGACCCTGTCGAGTGTGCTCGGGCCCTGTCGGGCTCCGTCAAGCCTTGTCAGGTTTTCTCAGGCCTTGTCAGGCTTTGTCGGGCCCTGTCGGGTTTGCTCGGGCCCTGTCGGGTTCCGTCGGGCCCTGTCGGGTTTCCTCGGGCCCTGTCGGACTCCACTGAGCCCTGTCAGGCTCCGTCAGGCTCTTTCTGGTTTGCTCGGGCCCTGCCGGGCTCCGTCGGGCCCTGTCAGGCTTTGTCAGGACGTGTCAGGTTTGCTCGGGCCCTGTCGGGCCTTGTCGGGCCCTGTCGGGTTTGCTCGGGCTCTGTCGGGCTCCAGCGTGCCCTGTCGGGTTTGCCCGGGCCCTGTCAGGCTCCGTCAGGCCCTGTCGGGTTTCTCGGGCCCTATCGGGCTCAATCAGGCCCTGTCGGGTTTCCTCGGGCCCTGTCGGGCTCCATCGAGCCCTGTCAGGCTCCGTCGGGCCCTTTCGGGTTTGCTCAAGACCTCTCGGGCTCCGTCGGGCCCTGTCGGATTTGCTCAGGCCCTGTCGGGTTTGCTTGAGCCCTGTCGGGCTCCATCGGGTCCTGTCGGGTTTGCTAGGGCCCTGTCGAACTCCATCGAGCCCTGTCGGGTTTGCTCGGGCCCTGTCGGGCTCCATCGGACCCTGTCAGGCTTTGTCGGGTCCTGTCGGGTTTCCTCGGGCCCCGTCAAGCCTTCTCAGGCCCTGTCTGGTTTGCTCGGGCCCTGTCGGGTTTGCCCGCGTCCTGTCGGGCTCCGTCGGGCCCTGTCAGGTTTGCTCAGGCCCTGTCGGGATCCTTTGGGCCCTGTCGGGTTTGCTCGGGCCCTGTCGGGCTCCTTCGTGCCCTGTCAGGTTTCCTCGGGCACTTTCGGGTTTGCTCGGGCCCTGTCAGGCTCCGTCGAGCTTTGTCAGGTTTGCTCGGGCCCTGTCGGGTTTGCTCGGGCCCTGTAAGGCTCCGTCGAGCCCTGTCGGGTTTGCTCAGGCCCTGTCAGGCTCCGTCAGGCCCTGTCTGGTTTGCTCGTGCCCTGTCGGGCTCCGTCGGGCCCTGTCAGGTTTGCTTGGGCACTGTTGGGCTCTGTCGGTCCCTGTCAGGTTTTCTCGGGCCTTGTCAGGCTTTGTCGGGCCCTGTCGGGTTTGCTCGGGCCCTGTTGGGTTCCGTCGGGCCCTGTCGGGTTTCCTCGGGCCCTGTCGGACTCCACTGAGCCCTGTCAGGCTCCGTCAGGCTCTTTCGGGTTTGCTCGGGCCCTGCCGGGCTCCGTCGGGCCCTGTCAGGCTTTGTCAGGACGTGTCAGGTTTGCTCGGGCCCTGTCGGGCCTTGTCGGGCCCTGTCGGGTTTGCTCGGGCTCTGTCGGGCTCCAGCGTGCCCTGTCGGGTTTGCCCGGGCCCTGTCAGGCTCCGTCAGGCCCTGTCGGGTTTCTCGGGCCCTATCGGGCTCAATCAGGCCCTGTCGGGTTTCCTCGGGCCCTGTCGGGCTCCATCGAGCCCTGTCAGGCTCCGTCGGGCCCTTTCGGGTTTGCTCAAGACCTGTCGGGCTCCGTCGGGCCCTGTCGGATTTGCTCAGGCCCTGTCGGGTTTGCTTGAGCCCTGTCGGGCTCCATCGGGTCCTGTCGGGTTTGCTCGGGCCCTATCGGGCTCTGTCGGGCCCTGTCGGGTTTCCTCGGGCCCTGTCGGGCTCCATCGAGCCCTGTCAGGCTTCGTCGGGCCCTTTCGGGTTTGCTCGGGCCCTGTCGGGCTTTGTCAGGCCCTGTCGGGTTTGCTCGGGCCCTATCGGGGTCCGTCGAGCCCTGTCGGGTTTGCTCGGGCCCTGTCGGGCTCCATCGAGCCCTGTCAGGCTCCGTCGGGCCCTTTCGGGTTTGCTCGGGCCCTGTCGGGCTCCGTCGGGCCCTGTCGGGTTTGCTCGGGTCCTGTCGGGTTTGCTCGGGCCCTGTCAGGCTTTGTCAAGCCCTGTCGGGTTTGCTAGGGCCCTGTCGGGCTCCGTTGGGCCCTGTCTGGTTTCCTCAGGCCCTGTCGGGCTCCGTCGAGCCCTGTCGGGTTTGCTCAGGCCCTGTCGGGTTTGCTAGGGCCCTGTCGGGATCCGTCGGGCCCTGTCTGGTTTCCTCAGGCCCTGTCGGGTTCCGTCGAGCCCTGTCGGGTTTGCTCGGGCCCTGTCAGGCTCCGTCGCGCCCTGTCGGGTTTCCTCGGGCCCTGTCGGGCTCCATCGAGCCCTGTCGGGTTTGCTCAGGCCCTGTCGGGCACCATCGGACCCCGTCAGGCTTTGTCGGGTCCTGTCGGGTTTGCTCAGGCCCTGTCGGGCCTTGTCAGGCCCTTTCGGGTTTGCTCGGGCCTTGTCGGGTTTGCCCGCGTCCTGTGGGGCTCCGTCGGGCCCTGTCAGATTCGCTCGGGCCCTGTCGGGTTTGCTCGGGCCCTGTCAGGCTCCGTCAGGCCCTGTCGGGTTTGCTCGGGCCCTGTCAGGCTCCGTCGGGCCCTGTTAGGTTTGCTCAGGCCCTGTCGGGATCCGTTGGGCCCTGTCGGGTTTGCTCGGGCCCTGTCGGGCTCTTTCGTGCCCTGTCAGGTTTGCTCGGGCCCTGTCGGGTTTGCTCGGGCCCTGTAAGGCTCCGTCGAGCCCTGTCAGGTTTGCTCGGGCCCTGTTGGGTTTGCTCAGGCCCTGTCAGGCTCCGTTGAGCCCTGTCGGGTTTGCTCGGGCCCTGTCAGGCTCCGTCAGGCCCTGTCTGGTTTGCTCGTACCCTGTCGGGCTCCGTCGGGCCCTGTAAGGTTTGCTTGGGCACTGTCGGGCTCCGTCGGGCCCTGTCAGGCTTTGTCGAACCCTGTCGGGTTTGCTCAGGCCCTGTCGGGTTTGCTCGGGCCCTGTCGGGCTCCGTCGGGCCCTGTCAGATTCGCTCGGGCCCTGTCGGGTTTGCTCGGGCCCTGTCAGGCTTTGTCAGGCCCTGTCGGATTTGCTAGTGCCCTGTCGGGCTCTGTTGGGCCCTGTCAGGTTTGCTCAGGCCCTGTCGGGATCCGTTGGGCCTTGTCGGGTTTGCTCGGGCCCTGTCGGGCTCCTTCGTGCCCTGTCAGGTTTGCTCGGGCCCTGTCGGGTTTGCTCGGGCCCTGTCAGGCTCCGTCGGGCCCTGTCGGGTTTGCTCGGGCCCTGTCGGGTTTGCTCGGGTCCTGTCGGGCTCTGTCGGGCCCTGTCGGGTTTGCTCGGGCCCTGTCAGGCTCCGTCGGGCCCTGTCGGATTCCCTCGGGCCCTCTCGGGTTCCGTCGGGCCCTGTCGGGTTTCCTCGGGCCCTGTCGGACTCTATCGAGCCCTGTCAGGCTCCGTCGGGCTCTTTCGGGTTTGCTCAGGCCCTGTCGGGCTCCGTCGGGCCCTGTCAGGCTTTGTCAGGTCCTGTCAGGTTTGCTCGGGCCCTGTCGGGCCTTGTCGGGCCCTGTCGGGTTTGCTCGGGCTCTGTCGGGCTCCAGCGTGCCCTGTCGGGTTTGCCCGGGCCCTGTCAGGCTCCATCAGGCCCTGTCGGGTTTGCTCGAGCCCTATCGGGCTCCGTGGGGCCCTGTCGGGTTTCCTCGGGCCCTGTCGGGCTCCATCGAGCCCTGTCAGGCTCCGTTGGGCCCTTTCGGGTTTGCTCGGGCCCTGTCGGGCTTCGTCGGGCCCTGTCGGATTTGCTCAGGCCCTGTCGGGTTTGCTCGAGCCCTGTCGGCCTCCATCGGGTCCTGTCGGGTTTGCTCGGGCCCTATCGGGCTCCATCGGGCCCTGTCGGGTTTCCTCGGGCCCTGTCGGGCTCCATCGAGCCCTGTCAGGCTTCGTCGGGCCCTTTCGGGTTTGCTCGGGCCCTGTCGGGCTCCGTCAGGCCCTGTCAGGTTTGCTCGGGCCCTGTCGGGCCTTGTCGGGCCCTGTCGGGTTTTCTCGGGCTCTGTCGGGCTCCAGCGTGCCCTGTCGGGTTTGCCCGGGCCCTGTCAGGCTCCGTCAGGCCCTGTCGGGGTTGCTCGCGCCCTGTCAGGCTCCGTCAGGCCCTGTCGGGTTTGCTCGGGCCCTATCGGGCTCCCTCGGGCCCTGTCGGGTTTCCTTGGGCCCTGTTGGGCTCCATCGAGCCCTGTCAGGCTCCGTCGGGCCCTTACGGGTTTGCTCTGGCCCTGTCGGGCTCCGTCGGGCGCTGTCGGGTTTGCTCGGGCCCTGTCAGGCTTTGTCAAGCCCTGTCGGGTTTGCTAGGGCCCTGTCGGGCTCCGTCGGGCCCTGTCTGGTTTCCTCAGGCCCTGTCGGGCTCCGTCGGGCCCTGTCGGGTTTGCTCAGGCCCTGCCGGGTTTGCTAGGGCCCTGTCGGGCTCCGTCGGGCCCTGTCTGGTTTCCTCAGGCCCTGTTGGGCTCCGTCGAGCCCTGTCGGGTTTGCTCGGGCCCTGTCAGGCTCCGTCGCGCCCTGTCGGGTTTGCTCGGGCCCTGTCGGGCTCCATCGAGCCCTGTCGGGTTTGCTCGGGCCCTGTCGGGCTCCATCGGACCCTGTCAGGCTTTGTCGGGTCCTGTCGGGTTTCCTCAGGCCCCGTCAAGCCTTCTCAGGCCCTGTCGGGTTTGCTCGGGCCCTGTCGGGTTTGCCCGCGTCCTGTCGGGCTCCGTCGGGCCCTGTCAGGTTTGCTCAGGCCCTGTCGGGATCCTTTGGGCCCTGTCGGGTTTGCTCGGGCCCTGTCTGGCTCCTTCGTGCCCTGTCAGGTTTGCTCGGGCACTTTCGGGTTTGCTCGGGCCCTGTCAGGCTCCGTCGAGCTTTGTCAGGTTTGCTCGGGCCCTGTCGGGTTTGCTCGGGCCCTGTAAGGCTCCGTCGAGCCCTGTCGGGTTTGCTCGGGCCCTGTCAGGCTCCGTCAGGCCCTGTCTGGTTTGCTCGTGCCCTGTCGGGCTCCGTCGGGCCCTGTCAGGTTTGCTTGGGCACTGTTGGGCTCTGTCGGGCCCTGTCGGGTTTCCTTGGGCCCTGTCGGGCTCCATCGAGCCCTGTCAGGCTTTGTCGAACCCTGTCGGGTTTGCTCAGGTCCTGTCGGGTTTGCTCGGGCCCTGTCGGGCTCTGTCGGGCCCTGTCTGGTTTCCTCGGGCCCTGTCGGGCTCCGTTGGGCCCTGTCGGTTTGCTCGGGCCCTGTCGGGTTTTCTGAAGCCCTGTCAGGCTTCGTCGGACCCTGTCGAGTGTGCTCGGGCCCTGTCGGGCTCCGTCGAGCCTTGTCAGGTTTTCTCAGGCCTTGTCAGGCTTTGTCGGGCCCTGTCGGGTTTGCTCGGGCCCTGTCGGGTTCCGTCGGGCCCTGTCGGGTTTCCTCGGGCCCTGTCGGACTCCACTGAGCCCTGTCAGGCTCCGTCAGGCTCTTTCGGGTTTGCTCGGGCCCTGCCGGGCTCCGTCGGGCCCTGTCAGGCTTTGTCAGGACGTGTCAGGTTTGCTCGGGCCCTGTCGGGCCTTGTCGGGCCCTGTCGGGTTTGCTCGGGCTCTGTCGGGCTCCAGCGTGCCCTGTCGGGTTTGCCCGGGCCCTGTCAGGCTCCGTCAGGCCCTGTCGGGTTTCTCGGGCCCTATCGGGCTCAATCAGGCCCTGTCGGGTTTCCTCGGGCCCTGTCGGGCTCCATCGAGCCCTGTCAGGCTCCGTCGGGCCCTTTCGGGTTTGCTCAAGACCTGTCGGGCTCCGTCGGGCCCTGTCGGATTTGCTCAGGCCCTGTCGGGTTTGCTTGAGCCCTGTCGGGCTCCATCGGGTCCTGTCGGGTTTGCTCGGGCCCTATCGGGCTCTGTCGGGCCCTGTCGGGTTTCCTCGGGCCCTGTCGGGCTCCATCGAGCCCTGTCAGGCTTCGTCGGGCCCTTTCGGGTTTGCTCGGGCCCTGTCGGGCTTTGTCAGGCCCTGTCGGGTTTGCTCGGGCCCTATCGGGGTCCGTCGAGCCCTGTCGGGTTTGCTCGGGCCCTGTCGGGCTCCGTCGGGCCCTGTCGGGTTTGCTCGGGTCCTGTCGGGTTTGCTCGGGCCCTGTCAGGCTTTGTCAAGCCCTGTCGGGTTTGCTAGGGCCCTGTCGGGCTCCGTTGGGCCCTGTCTGGTTTCCTCAGGCCCTGTCGGGCTTCGTCGAGCCCTGTCGGGTTTGCTCAGGCCCTGTCGGGTTTGCTAGGGCCCTGTCGGGCTCCGTCGGGCCCTGTCTGGTTTCCTCAGGCCCTGTCGGGTTCCGTCGAGCCCTGTCGGGTTTGCTCGGGCCCTGTCAGGCTCCGTCGCGCCCTGTCGGGTTTCCTCGGGCCCTGTCGGGCTCCATCGAGACCTGTCGGGTTTGCTCAGGCCCTGTCGGGCACCATCGGACCCCGTCAGGCTTTGTCGGGTCCTGTCGGGTTTGCTCAGGCCCTGTCGGGCCTTGTCAGGCCCTTTCGGGTTTGCTCGGGCCTTGTCGGGTTTGCCCGCGTCCTGTGGGGCTCCGTCGGGCCCTGTCAGATTCGCTCGGGCCCTGTCGGGTTTGCTCGGGCCCTGTCAGGCTCCGTCAGGCCCTGTCGGGTTTGCTCGGGCCCTGTCAGGCTCCATCGGGCCCTGTTAGGTTTGCTCAGGCCCTGTCGGGATCCGTTGGGCCCTGTCGGGTTTGCTCGGGCCCTGTCGGGCTCTGTCGGGCCCTGTCTGGTTTCCTCGGGCCCTGTCGGGCTCCGTTGGGCCCTGTCGGCTTTGCTCGGGCCCTGTCAGGTTTGCTGAAGCGCTGTCAGGCTTCGTCCGACCCTGTCGGGTTTGCTCGGGCCCTGTCGGGCTCCGTCGAACCCTGTCGGGTTTGCTCGGGCCCTGTCAGGCTCCGTCAGGCCCTATCGGGTTTCCTCGGGCCCTGTCGGGCTCCATCGAGCCCTGTCAGGTTTGCTCGGGCCCTGTCGGGACTTGTCAGGCCCTGTCGGGTTTGCTCGGGACCTGTCGGGTTTGCCCGCGTCCTGTCGGGCTCCGTCGGGCCCTGTCAGATTCGCTCGGGCCCTGTCGGGTTTGCTCGGGCCCTGTCAGGCTCCGTCAGGCCCTGTCGGCTTTGCTCGTGCCCTGTCGGGCTCCGTCGGGCCCTGTCAGGTTTGCTCAGGCCCTGTCGGGATCCGTTGGGCCTTGTCGGGTTTGCTCGGGCCCTGTCGGGCTCCTTCGTGCCCTGTCAGGTTTGCTCGGGCTTTGTCGGGTTTGCTCGGGCCCTGTCAGGCTCCGTCGAGCCCTGTCGGGTTTGCTCGGGCCCTGTCAGGCTCCGTCGGGCCCTGTCGGGTTTCCTCGGGCCCTGTCGGGCTCCATCGAGCTTTGTCAGGCTTTGTCGAACCCTGTCGGGTTTGCTCGGGCCTTGTCGGGTTTGCTCGGGTCCTGTCGGGCCCTGTCGGGCCCTGTCGGGTTTGCTCGGGCCCTGTCAGGCTCCGTCGGGCCCTGTGGGATTCCCTCGGGCACTCTCGGGTTCCGTCGGGCCCTCTTGGGTTCCGTCGGGCCCTGTCGGGTTTCCTCGGGCCCTGTCGGGTTTCCTCGGGCCCTGTCGGACTCTATCGAGCCCTGTCAGGCTCCGTCGGGCTCTTTCGGGTTTGCTCAGGCCCTGTCGGGCTCCGTCGGGCCCTGTCAGGCTTTGTCAGGTCCTGTCAGGTTTGCTCGGGCCCTGTCGGGCCTTGTCGAGCCCTGTCGGGTTTGCTCGGGCTCTGTCGGGCTCCAGCGTGACCTGTCGGGTTTGCCCGGGCCCTGTCAGGCTCCATCAGGACCTGTCGGGTTTGCTCGGACCCTATCGGGCTCCGTGGGGCCCTGTTGGGTTTCCTCGGGCCCTGTCGGGCTCCATCGAGCCCTGTCAGGCTCCGTCGGGCCCTTTCGGGTTTGCTCGGGCCCTGTCGGGCTCCGTCGGGCCCTGTCGGATTTGCTCAGGCCCTGTCGGGTTTGCTCGAGCCCTGTCGGGCTCCATCGGGTCCTGTCGGGTTTGCTCGGGCCCTATCGGGCTCCGTCGGGCCCTGTCGGATTTCATCGGGCCCTGTCAGGCTCCGTTGGGCCCTGTCGGGTTTGCTCGGGCCCTGTCGGGTTTTCTGAAGCCCTGTCAGGCTTCGTCGGACCCTGTCAAGTGTGCTCGGGCCCTGTCGGGCTCCGTCGAGCCCTGTCAGGTTTTCTCGGGCCTTGTCAGGCTCTTTCGGGCCCTGTCGGGTTTGCTCGGGCCCTGTCGGGTTTGCTCAGGCCCTGTCGGATTCCGTCGGGCCCTGTCGGGTTTCCTCGGGCCCTGTCGGACTCCACTGAGCCCTGTCAGGCTCCGTCGGGCTCTTTCGGGTTTGCTCGGGCCCTGGCGGGCTCCGTCGGGCCCTGTCAGGCTTTGTCAGGACGTGTCAGGTTTGCTCGGGCCCTGTCGGGCCTTGTCGGGCCCTGTCGGGTTTGCTCGGGCTCTGTCGGGCTCCAGCGTGCCCTGTCGGGTTTGCCCGGGCCCTGTCAGGCTCCGTCAGGCCCTGTCGGGTTTGCTCGGGCCCTATCGGGTTCAATCAGGCCCTGTCGGGTTTCCTCGGGCCCTGTCTGGCTCCATCGAGCCCTGTCAGGCTCTGTCGGGCCCTTTCGGGTTTGCTCGGGCCCTGTCGGGCTCTGTCGGGCCCTGTCGGGTTTGCTCGGGCCCTGTCGGGCTCCATCGGGCCCTGTCTGGTTTCCTCGGGCTCTGTTGGGCTCCGTCGGGCCCTGTCGGGTTTGCTCGGGCCATGTCGGGTTTGCTGAAGCCCTGTCAGGATTCGTCGGACCCTGTCGGGTTTGCTCGAGCCCTGTCGGGCTCCATCGGGCCCTGTCGGGTTTGCTCGGGCCCTATCGGGCTCCGTCGGGCCCTGTCGGGTTTCCTCGGGCCCTGTCGGGTTTCCTCGGGCCCTGTCGGGCTCCATCGAGCCCTGTCAGGCTTCGTCGGGCCCTTTCGGGTTTGCTCGGGCCCTGTCGGGCTCCGTCAGGCCCTGTCGGGTTTGCTCGGGCCCTATCGGGCTCCGTCGAGCCCTGTCGGGTTTGCTCGGGCTCTGTCAGGCTCCGTCGGGCCCTGTCGGGTTTCCTCGGGCCCTGTCGGGCTCCATCAAGCCCTGTCAGGCTTTGTCGAACCCTGTCGGGTTTGCTCGGGCCCTGTCGGGTTTGCTCGGGTCCTGTCGGGCTCTGTCGGGCCCTGTCTGGTTTCCTCGGGCCCTGTCGGGCTCCGTCTGGCCCTGTCGGGTTTGCTCGGGCCCTGTCGGGTTTGCTCGGGCCCTGTCGGGTTTGCTGAAGCCCTGTCAGGCTTCGTCGGACCCTGTCGGGTTTGCTCGGGCCCTGTCGGGCTCCGTCGAACCCTGTCGGGTTTGCTCGGGCCCTGTCAGGCTCCGTCGCGCCCTGTCGGGTTTCCTCGGGCCCTGTCGGGCTCCATCGAGCCCTGTCAGGTTTGCTCGGGCCCTGTCGGGTTTGCTCGGGCCCTGTCGGGCTCCATCGGACCCTATCAGGCTTTGGCGGGTCCTGTCGGGTTTGCTCAGGCCCTGTCAGGCCTTGTCAGCCTCTGTCGGGTTTGCTCGCGCCCTGTCGGGCTCCGTCGGGCCCTGTCAGGTTCTCTCGGGCCCTGTCAGGTTTGCTCGGGCCCTGTCGGGATCCATTGGGCCTTGTCGGGTTTGCTCGGGCCCTGTCGGGCTCCTTCGTGCCCTATCAGGTTTGCTCGGGCCCTGTCGGGTTTGCTCGGGCCCTGTCAGGCCTTGTCAGGCCCTGTCGGGTTTGCTCGGGACCTGTCGGGTTTGCCTGCGTCCTGTCGGGCTCCGTCGGGCCCTGTCAGATTTGCTCGGGCCCTGTCGGGTTTGCTCAGGCCCTGTCAGGCTCCGTGAGGCCCTGTCGGGTTTGCTCGTGCCCTGTCGGGCTCCGTCGGGCCCTGTCAGGTTTGCTCAGGCCCTGTCGGGATCCGTTGGGCCTTGTCGGGTTTGCTCGGGCCCTGTCGGGCTCCTTCGTGCCCTGTCAGGTTTGCTCGGGCCCTCTCGGGTTTGCTCGGGCCCTGTCAGGCTCCGTCGAGCCCTGTCGGGTTTGCTCGGGCCCTGTCAGGCTCCGTCGGGCCCTGTCGGGTTTCCTCGGGCCCTGTCGGGCTCCATCGAGCCCTGTCAGGCTTTGTCGAACCCTGTCGGGTTTGCTCGGGCCCTGTCGGGTTTGCTCGTGCCCTGTCGGGCTCCGTCGGGCCCTGTCAGGTTTGCTAGGGCCCTGTCAGGATCTGTCGGGCATGGAGACCCCCGCTTGTCCTCAGGGTCCATTGTGACATCTTGGGCACCTCCCATTGACCCCAGGACCCATTGTGACACCATGGGGACCCCCCCTTGTCACTGGGGGCCCATTGTGACACCATGGATACCCCCGCTTGTCCTCAGGGTCCATTGTGACATCTTGGGCACCTCCCATTGTCCCCAGGACCTATTGTGACATCCTGGGGACCCCCTTGCTCCCAGGGCCCATTATGGCACCATGAGGACATCACCTTTGTCCCCAGGAACCATTGTGACATCCCAGGACCCCGCTTTGTCCCCAGGGCCCATTTTAGCACCATGGGGACCCCCTTTTACCCCAGGGCCCATTGTGGCACCATGGCAACCCCTTTTGCCCCAGGGCCCATTGTGACATTCTAGGACCCCACTTTGTCCCCAGGGCCTATTGTGACACCATGGGGACCCCTCCTTGTCACTGGGGACCCATTATGACACCATGGGGACCCCCCCTTCTTCTCAGGACTCATTCTCACATCCTGGGCACCCCCCATTGTCCCCAGGGCCCATTGTGACATCCTGGGGACCCTCATTGTCCCCAGGGCCCATTGTGACATCCCAGAACCTCCTATTGTCCCCAGGGCCCATTGTGACATCCTGGGGACCCCCATTGTCCCCAGGGCCCATTGTGACATTCCAGAAACCCATTGTCCCCAGGGCCCATTGTGACATCCACTGCACCCCCTTGTCCCCAGGGCCCATTGTGACATTCACGGGACCCCTCTTTGTCCCCAGGGCCCATTGTGACATCCTGGGGACCCCCCCTTGTCACTGGGGCCCATTGTGACGTCCCAGGACCCCCCGTTGTCCCCAGGGTTCATTGTGACGTCTTAGGACCCCCCATTGTCCCCAGGGCCCATTGTGACATCCTGGGGACCCCTCTTTGTCCCCAGGGCCCATTGTGACATCCTGAGGACCCCCCCTTGTCACTGGGGCCCATTGTGACGTCCCAGGATCCCTCCTTGTCCCCAGGGCCCATTGTGAAGTCTTAGGACCCCACTTGTCCCCAGGGCCCATTGTGACATTCAGGGCACCCCCTTGTCCCCAGGGCCCATTGTGACATTCCGGGGACGCCTCTTTGTCCCCAGGGCACATTGTGACATCCTGGGGACCCCCCCTTGTCACTGGGGCCCATTGTGACGTCCCAGGATCCCCCATTGTCCCCAGGGCCCATTGTGACATTCAGGGCACCCCCTTGTCCCCAGGGCCCACTGTGACATTCCGGGGACGCCTCTTTGTCCCCAGGGCCCATTGTGACGTCCCAGGACCCCCCATTGTCCCCAGGACCCATTGTGACATTCAGGGGGCCCCTTTGTCACTGGGGCCCATTGTGACATCCCAGGACCCCCCTTTGTCCCCAGGGCCCATTGTGACATCCAGGGGACCCCCTTTGTCCCCAGGGCCCATTGTGATATTGAAGGACCCCTCTGGTCCCCAGGGCCCATTATGACATCCTGGGGATGCCCCCTTATCACTGGGGCCCATTGTGACGTTCCCAGGACCCCCCATTGTCCCCAGGGCCCATTGTGACATCCTGGGGATCCCTGTTTGGCCCCAGGGCCCATTGTGACATCCCAGGACCCCCCATTGTCCCCAGGGCCCATTGCGACATTCAGGAGACGCCTCTTTGTACCCAGGGCACATTGTGACATCCTGGGGACCCCCCCTTGTCCCCAGGGCCCATTGTGACATCCCAGGACCCCACATTGTCCCCAGGGTCCATTGTGACATCCTGGGGACCCCACTTGTCCCCAGGACCCATTGTGACACTATGGGCACCCCGCCTTGTTCCCAGGGCCCATTGTGACACCGTGGGTACCACCCTTGTCCCCAGAGCCCATTGTGACATCCAGGGGACCCCCTTTGTCCCCAGGGCCCATTGTGACATCGCAGGACCCCCCCCTGGTCCCCAGGGCCCATTGTGACATCCAGGGGACCCCTTTTGTCCCCACGGCCCATTGTGGCACCATGGGGACCCCCTTTGTCACTGGGGCCCATTGTGACATCCCAGGACCCCACTTTGTCCCCAGGGCCCATTGTGACATCCCGTGACCCCCCTTTGTCCCCAGTGCTATTGTGAAATCCTGGGGACCCCCTTTGTGCCCAGGGCCCATTGTGGCACCATGGGGAACCCCTTTGTCACTGGGGGCCATTGTGACATTCCAGGATTCCACTTTGTCCCCAGGGCTCGTTCTGACACCTTGGGCACTCCCATTGTCCCCAGGGCCCATTGTGACATCCTGGGGATCCCCCTTTGTCCCCAGGGTCCATTGTGACATCCTGGGCAACCCCATTGTCCCCACGGCCCATTGTGACATCTAGGGGACCCCCTTGTCCCCAGGACCCATCGTGGCACCGTGGGGCCCTCCTTGTCACTTGGGCCCATTGTGACACCATGGGGACGCCCCCTTTGTCCCCAGTGCCCATTGTGACATCCTGCGACCCCCCTTTGTCCCCAGGGCCCATTTTGACATTCAGGGGACCCACCATTGTCCCCAGGGCCCATTGTGACATCCTGGGCAACCCCAATGTCCCCAGGGCCCATTGTGACATCTGGGGGACCCCCTTGTCCCCAGGACCCATCGTGGCACCGTGGGTGCCCTCATTGTCACTTGGGCCCATTGTGACACCATGGGGACGCCCCCTTTGTCCCCAGTGCCCACTGTGACATCCTGCGGACCCCCCCTTTGTCCCCAGGGCCCATTTTGACATTCAGGGGACCCACCATTGTCCCCAGGGCCCATTGT
Organism: Patagioenas fasciata; assembly: GCF_037038585.1. Taxonomy (NCBI): domain Eukaryota; kingdom Metazoa; phylum Chordata; class Aves; order Columbiformes; family Columbidae; genus Patagioenas; species Patagioenas fasciata. The sequence continues at coordinate 195,846 of NW_027288560.1, read as the reverse complement.
GACCTTCAAGGGACCCCCATTGTTCCCAGGGCCCATTGTGACGTCCTGGGGACCCCCTCTGTTCCCAGGGCTCATTGTGACTTTCAGGGGACCCCCCCCTTGTCCCCAGGGCTGATTTTGATGTCCTAGGGCCCCTCTGTGTCCCCAGGGCCCATTGTGACACTTTAGAGACCCCTCTTTGTCCCCAGGGCCCATTGTGACATCCTGGGGACCCCCCCTTGTCCCCAGGGCCCATTGTGACATCCTCGGCACCCCCTTGTCCCCAGGGCCCATTGTGATATTCAGGGGACCCCTCTTTGTCCCCAGGGCCCATTGTGACATCCTGGGGACCCCCTCTTGTCCCCAGGGCCCATTGTGACGTCCCAGGACCCCTCATTGTCCCCAGGGCCCATTGTGACATCCTGGGGATCCCTCCCTGTCCCCAGGGCCCATTGTGACGTCCCAGGACCCCAGATTGTCCCCAGGGCCCATTGTGACATCCTGGGGACCCCCTTTGTCACTGGGGCCCATTGTGACGTCCCAGGACCCCACATTGTCCCCAGGGCTCATTGTGACATCCTGGGGACCCCCTTTGTCTCCAGGGCCCATTGTGACGTCCCAGGACCCCCCATTGTCCCCAGGGTCCATTGTTACATCCTGGGGACCCCCTTGTCCCCAGGACCCATCGTGACACCATGGGGACCCTCCTTGTCACTGGGGACCCATTCCGACACCCTGGGGAGCCCCCCTTGTCCTCAGGGCCCATTGTGACATCCTGGGCATCCCCCTTTGTCCCCCGGGACCATTGTAACACCGTGGGGACCCCCTTTGTCCCCAGGGCCCATTGTGACACTGTGGGGACCCCCCTTGTCCCCAGGGCCTATTATTCCGTCCCGGGACCCCCATTGTCCCCAGGGCCCATTGTGACACCTTGGGGACCACCCCTTGTCCTCAGGGCCTATTGTGAACATCCTGGGGAACCTCCATTGTCCCCAGAGCCCACTGTTAGTCCTGGGGACCCCCTTGTCCCCAGGTCCCATTGTGACATCCTGGGGAGCCTCTTTGTCCCCAGGGCCCATTGTGACATCCTGGGGACCCCCTTTGTCCCCAGGGCCCATTGTGATGTCCCAGGACCCCACATTTTCCCCAGGGCCCATTGTGACATCCTGGGGAGCCTCTTTGTCCCCAGGGCCCATTGTGACATTCAGGGGACCCCCTTTGTCCCCAGGGCCCATTGTGACGTCCCAGGACCCCCCATTGTCGCCAGGGCCCATTGTGACATCCTGGGGATCTCCCATTGTCCTCAGTGCCCATTGAGACATATTGGGGACCCCCTTTGTCACTGGGGACCCATTGCGACATCCCAGGAACCCCATTGTCCCAAGGGCCCATTGTGACATCCAGGGGACCCCCCTTTGTCTCCAGGATGCATTGTGACACCGTGGGGACCTCATTAGTCCCCGGGGACCATTGTGACATCCTAGGGACCTCCCTTTGTCCCCAGGGCTCATTGTGGCACCATGGGGACCCCCTTTGTCACTGTGGCACATTGTGATATCCCAGAACCCCACTTTGTCCCCATGGCCCATTTGGACATCCTGGGGACCCCCTTTCTCCCCAGGGGCCATTGTGACATTCAGGGGACCCCCCCCTTCTCCCCAGGGCCTATTGTTACGTCCCAGGACCCCCATTGTCCCCAGGGCCCATTGTGACACCATGGGGACCACCCCTTGTCCTCAGGGCCTATTGTGAACATCCTGGGGAACCTCCATTGTCCCCAGAGCCCATTGTGAGATCCTGTGGAGCCCCTTGTCCCCAGGTCCCATTGTGACATCCTGGGGACCCCCTTTATCCCCAGGGCCCCTTGTGGCATCCTGGGGACCTCCTTGTCCCCAGGACCCATCGTGGCACCGTGGGGACCTCCCTTGTCACTGGGGACCCTTTGTGACACCATGGGGACCTCCCATTGTCCTCAGGGCCCATTGAGACATCCTGGGGACCCCCTATGTCACTGGGGACCCATTGTGACATCCCAGGAACCCCATTGTGCCAAGAGCCCATTGTAACATCCTGGGGACCCCCCTTTTTCTCCAGGACACATTGTGACACCGTGGGGACCTCATTAGTCCCCAGGGCCCATTGTGACATCATAGGGACCTCCCTTTGTCCCCAGGGCTCATTGTGGCACCATGGGGACCCCCCCTTGTGGCTGGGGACCCATTGTGACACCATGGAGACCCCCCCTTGTCCTCAGGGTCCATTGTGACATCCTGGGCACCCCCCATTGTCCCCGGGACCCATTGTGACATCCTGGCCACCCCCTTGCTCCCAGGGCCCATTTTAGCACCATGGGGACCGCCTTTGACCCCAGGGCCCCTTGTGGCAGCATGGCAACCACTTTTGTTCCCAGGGCCCATTGTGACATTCAGGGGACCCCATTGTCCCCAGGGCCTATTGTGACACCATGGGGACCCCTCCTTGTCACTGGGGACCCATTGTGACAACATGGGGACCCCCCCATGTCCTCAGGACTCATTTTCACATCCTGGGCACCCCCCATTGTCCCCAGGGCCCATTGTGACATCCCAGAACCTCCTATTGTCCCCAAGGCCCATAGTGACATCCTGGGGACCCCCATAGTCCCCAGTGCCTATTGTGACATTCCAGGACCCCCCATTGTCCCCAGGGCCCATTGTGACATCCTCGGCACGCCCTTGTCCCCAGGGCCCATTGTGACATTCAGGGGACCCCTCTTTGTCCTCAGGGCCCATTGTGACATCCTGGGGACCCCCCCTTGTCACTGGGGCCATTGTGACGTCCCAGGACCCCCCATTGTCCCCAGGGCCCATTGTGACATTTTGGGGATCCCTCCTTGTCCCCAGGGCCCATTGTGACGTCCCAGGACCCCACATTGTACCCAGGACCCATTGTGACATTCAGGGGACCCCCTTTGTCACTGGGGCCCATTGTGACATCCCAGGACCCCACATTGTCCCCAGGACCTATTGTGACATCCTGGGGACCCCACTTGTCCCCAGGACCCATTGTGACACTATGGGGACCACCCCTTGTGCCCAGGGCCCATTATGACACTGTGGGTACCACCCTTGTCCGCAGGGCTCATTGTGACATCCCAGGACCCCCATTGTCCCCAGGGCCCATTGTGACATTCAGGGGACCCCCCTTTGTCCCCAGGGCCCATTCTGATACCGTGGGGACCCCCTTTGTCCCCAGGGCATATTGTGACATCCTGGGGACGCCCTTTGTCCCCAGGACCCATTTTGACACCGTCGACACCCCCGTTTGTCCCCAGGGCCCATTGTGACATCCTGGGGACACTCCTTGTCCCCAGAGCCCATTGTGACATCCAGGGGACCCCCTTTATCCCCAGGGCCCATTGTGACATCGCAGTACCCCCCCTGGTCCCCACGGCCCATTGTGGCACCATGGGGACCCCCTTTTGTCACTGGGGCCCATTGTGACATCCCAGCACCCCACTTTGTCCCCAGGGCTTATTGTGACACCATGGGGACCTCCCTTGTCCACAGGGCCCACTGTGACATCCCATGACCCCCATTTGTCCCCAGTGCTATTGTCAAATCCTGGGGACCCCCTTTGTCCCCAGGGGCCATTGTGGCACCATGGGGAACCCCTTTGTCACTAGGGCCCATTGTGACATCCCAGGACTCCACATTGTCCCCAGGACCCATTGTGACATCCTGGGGACCCCACTTGTCCCCAGGACCCATTGTGAACACTATGGGGACCCCCCCTTGTTCCCAGGGCCCATTGTGACACCATCGACACCCCCCTTGTCCGCAGGGGTCATTGTGACATCCTGGGGACCCTCCTTGTCCCCAGAGCCCATTGTGACATCCAGGGGACCCCCTTTCTCCCCAGGGCCCATTGTGACATCGCAGGACCCCCCTGGTCCCCAGGGCCCATTGTGACATCCTGGGGATCCCTCTTTGTCCCCAGGGTCCATTGTGACATCCTGGGAAACTCCATTGTCCCCAGGGCCCATTGTGACATCGCAGGACCCCCCTGGTCCCCAGGGCCCATTGTGACATCCTGGGGATCCCCCTTTGTCCCCAGGGTCCATTGTGACATCCTGGGCAACCCCATTGTCCCCACGGCCCATTGTGACATCTGGGGGACCCCCTTGTCCCCAGGACCCATCGTGGCACCGTGGGGACCCTCCTTGTCACTTGGGCCCATTGTGACACCATGGGGACCTCCCCTTTGTCCCCAGTGCCCATTGTGACATCCTGCGGACCCCCCTTTGTCTCCAGGGCCCATTTTGACATTCAGGGGACCCACCATTGTCCCCAGGGCCCATTGTGACCTTCAAGGGACCCCCATTGTTCCCAGGGCCCATTGTGACGTCCTGGGGAGCCCCCTCTGATCCCAAGGCTCATTGTGACTTTCAGGGGATCCCCCCTTGTACCCAGGGCTGATTGTGACGTTGTAGGGCCCCTCTTTGTCCCCAGGGCCCATTGTGACATCCTGGGGAACCCCCTTGTTCCCCGGGCCCATTGTGATGTCCTGGGACCCCCCATTGTCCCCATGGCCCATTGTGACATCCTGGGGATCCCTCCTTGTCCCCAGGGCCCATTGTGACGTCCCAGGACCCCCCATTGTCCCCAGGGCCTATTGTGACATCCTCTGCACCCCCTTGTCCCCAGGGCCCATTGTGACATTCAGGGGACACCTCTTTGTCCCCAGGGCCCGTTGTGACATCCTGGGGACCCCCCCTTGTCCCCAGGGCCCATTGTGACGTCCCAGGACCCCCCATTGTCCCCAGGGCCCATTGTGACATCCTGGGGATCCCTCCTTGTCCCCAGGGCCCATTGTGACGTCCCAGGACCCCCCCATTGTCCCCAGGGCCCATTGTGACATTCAGGGGACCCCCTTTGTCACTGGGGCCCATTGTGACATCCCAGGACCCCACATTGTCCCCAGGGCCCATTGTGACATCCTGGGGACCCCTCTTTGTCCTAAGGACCCATTGTGACGTCCCAGGACCCTGCATTGTCCCCAGAGCCCATTGTGACATCCTGGAGACACCCTTTGTCCCCAGGACCCATTGTGACGTCCCAGGACCCCCCAATGTCCCCAGGGTTCATTCTTACATCCTGGGGACCCCCTTGTCCCCAGGACCCATCGTGACACCATGGGGACCCTCCTTGTCACTGGGGACCCATTGTGACACCATGGAGACCCCTCCTTGTCCTCAGGGCCCATTGTGACATTCTGGGCATCCCCTTTTGTCACCCGGGACCATAGTAACACCGTGGGGACCCCCTTTGTCCCTAGGGCCTATTGTTACGTCCCAGGACCCCCCATTGTTCCCAGGGCCCATTGTGACACCTTGGGGACCCCCTTGTCACTGGGGACCCATTGTGACACCATGGGGACCACCCCTTGTCCTCAGGGCCTATTGTGAACATCCTGGGGAACCTCCATTGTCCCCAGAGCCCATTGTGAGTTCCTGGGGACCCCCTTGTCCCCAGGTCCCATTGTGACATCCTGGGGAGTCTCTTTGTCCCCAGGGCCCATTGTGGCATCCTGGGGACCTCCTTGTCCGCAGGACCCATCCTGGCACCGTGGGGACCTCCCTTGTCACTGGGGACCCTTTGTGACACCATGGGGACCTCCCATTGTCCTCAGGGCCCATTGAGACATCCTGGGGACCCCCTTTCTCCCCAGGGCCCATTGTGACATTCAGGGGACCCCCCCCCCTTGTCCCCAGGGCCCATTGTGACTTCCCAGGACCCCCCATTGTCCCTAGAGCCCATTGTGACATCCTGGGGATCCCTCCTTGTCCCCAGGGCCCATTGTGACATCCTGGGGATCCCTCCGTGTCCCCAGGGCCCATTCTGACGTCCCAGGATCCCCCATTGTCCCCAGGGCCCATTGTGACATTCAGGGGACCCCCTTTGTCACTGGGGCCCATTGTGACATCCCAGGACCCCACATTGTCCCCAGGGCCCATTGTAACATTCAGGGGTCCCCCCCTTGTCCCCAGGACCCATTGTGATGTCCCAGGACCCCTCATTGTCCCCACGGCCCATTGTGACATCCTGGGTACCCCCCTTTGTCACTGGGGCTCATTGAGACATCGTGGGGACCAACTTTGTCCCCAGGGCCCATTGTGACGTCCCAGGACCTCCCGTTGTCCCCAGTGTCCATTGTGACATCCGAGGAGCCCACTTTGTCCCCAGTACCCATTTTGATATTGAGGGGAACCACGTTTGTCCCCAGAGCCCATTGTGACACCATGGGGACCCCCCCTTGTCACTGGGGACCCATTGTGACACCATGGAGACCCCTGCTTGTCCTCAGGGTCCATTGTGACATCTTGGGCACCCCCTTGCTCCCAGGGCCCATTGTGGCACCATGGGGACATCCCCTTTGTCCCCAGGGCCCATTGTGACATTCCAGGACCCCCCATTGTCCCCAGGGCCCATTGTGACATCCACTGCACCCCCTTGTCCCCAGGGCCCATTGTGACATTCAGGGGACCCCTCTTTGTCCCCAGGGCCCATTCTGACATCCTGGAGACCCCCCCTTGTCTCTGGGGCCCATTGTGACGTCCCAGGACCCCCTATTGTCCCCAGGACCCATTGTGACATCCTGGGGATCCCTCCTTGTCCTCAGGGTCCATTGTGACGTCTTAGGACCCCCCATTGTCCCCAGGGCCCATTGTGACATTCAGGGGACGCCTCTTTGAAACCCAGGGCACATTGTGACATCCTGGGGACCCCCCCTTGTCCCCAGAGCCCATTGTGACGTCCCAGGACCCCCCATTGTCCCCAGGGCCCATTGTGACATCCTGGGGATCCCTCCTTGTCCCCAGGGCCCATTGTGACGTCCCAGGACACCCCATTGTCCCCAGGGCCCATTGTGACAGTCAGGGGGCCCCTTTGTCACTGGGGCCCATTGTGACATCCCAGGACCCCACATTGTCCCCAGGACCTATTGTGACATCCTGGGGACCCCACTTGTCCCCAGGACCCATTGTGACACTATGGGGACCCCCCCTTGTTCCCAGGGCCCATTGTGACATCCTGGGTACCACCCTTGTCCGCAGGGCTCATTGTGACGTCCCAGGACCCCCCATTGTCCCCAGGGCCCATTGTGACATCCTGGGGATCCCTCCTTGTCCGCAGGGCCCATTGTGACGTCCCAGGAACCCCCATTGTCCCCAGGGCCCATTGTGACATCCTCGGCACCTCCTTGTCCCCAGGGCCCATTGTGACATTCAGGGGACCCCCTTTGTTCCCAGGACCCATTGTGACATCCTGGGGACCCCCTCTTGTCACTGGGGCCCATTGTGACGTCCCAGGACCCCCCATTGTCCCCAGGGCCCATTGTGACATTCAGGGGACCCCTCTTTGTCCCCAGGACCCATTGTGAAGTCAAAGGACCCCCCATTGTCCCCAGGGCCCATTGTGACATCCTGGGGATCCCTCCTTGTCCCCAGGGCCCATTGTGACATCCTGGGGACCCTCCTTGTCCCCAGAGCCCATTGTGACATCCAAGGGACCCCCTTTGTCTCCAGGGCCCATTGTGGCACCATGGGGACCCCCTTTGACACTGGGGCCCATTGTGACACCGTCGACACCCCCCTTTGTCCCCAGGGCCCATTGTGACATCCTGAGGACCCCCCTTGTCCCCAGAGCCCATTGTGACATCCAGGGGACCCCCTCTTGTCCCCAGGGCCCATTGTGACGTCCCAGGACCCTCCATTGTCCCCAGGGCCCATTGTGACATCCTGGGGATCCCTCCTTGTCCTCAGGGCCCATTGTGACGTCCCAGGACCGCCCATTGTCCCCAGGGCCCATTGTGACATCCTGGGGATCCCTCCTTGTCCCCAGGGCCCATTGTGACGTCCCAGGACCCCCCATTGTCCACAGGACCCATTGTGACATTCAGGGGACCCCCTTTGTCACTGGGGCCCATTGTGACATCCCAGGACCGCCCATTGTCCCCAGGGCCCATTGTGACATCGTGGGGACCCCACTTGTCCCCAGGACCCATTGTGACACTATGGGGAACCCCCTTGTCCCCAGGGCCCATTGTGACGTCCTGGGTACCACCCTTGTCCGCAGGGCTCATTGTGACGTCCCAGGACCCCCCATTGTCCCCAGGGCCCATTGTGACATCCTGGGGATCCCTCCTTGTCTGCAGGGCCCATTGTGACGTCCCAGGACCCCCCATTGTCCCCAGGGCCCATTGTGACATCCTCGGCACCCCCTTGTCCCCAGGGCCCATTGTGACGTTCAGGGGACCCCTGTTTGTCCCCAGGGCCCATTGTGACATCCTGGGGATCCCTCCTTGTCCGCAGGGCCCATTGTGACGTCCCAGGACCCCCCATTGTCCCCAGGGCCCATTGTGACATCCTCGGCACCCCCTTGTCCCCAGGGCCCATTGTGACATTCAGGGGACCCCTGTTTGTCCCCAGGGCCCATTGAGACGTCCCAGGACCCCCCACTGTCCCCAGGGCCCATTGTGACATTCAGGGGACCCCCTTTGTCCCCAGGGCCCATTCTGATACCGTGGGGACCCCCTTTGTCCCCAGGGCCCATTGTGACATTCAGGGGACGCTCTTTGTCCACAGGGCCCATTGTGACATCCTGGGGACCCTCCTTGTCCCCAGAGCCCATTGTGACATCCAGGGGACCCCCTTTGTCCCCAGGGCCCATTGTGGCACCATGAGGACCCTCTTTGTCACTGGGGCCCACTGTGACATCACAGGACCCCCCTTTGTCCCCAGGGCCCATTGTGACATCCTGGGGACCCTCCTTGTCCCCAGAGCCCATTGTGACATCCCAGGACCCCACTTTGTCCCCAGGGCTTATTGTGACACCATGGGGATCTCCCTTGTCCCCAGGGCCCATTGTGACATCCCATGACCCCCCTTTGTCCCCAGTGCTATTGTGAAATCCTGGGGACCCCTTTTGTCCCCAGGGCCCATTGTGACACCGTGGGGAACCCCTTTGTCACTGGGGGCCATTGTGACATTCCAGGATTTCACTTTGTCCCCAGGGCTCGTTCTGACACCTTGGGGACTCCCATTGTCCCCAGGGCCCATTGTAACATCCTGGGCAACCCCATTGTCCCCAGGGCCCATTGTGACATCCTGGGGACCCCCATTGTCCCCAAGGCCCATTGTGACATTCCAGGACCCCCCATTGTCCCCAGGGCCCATTGTGACATCCACTGCACCCCCTTGTCCCCAGGGCCCATTGTGACATTCAGGGGACCCCTCTTTGTCCCCAGGGCCCATTGTGACATCCTGGGGACCCCCGTTGTAACTGGGGCCCATTGTGACGTCCCAGGACCCCCCATTGTCCCCAGGGCCCATTGTGACATCCTGGGGATCCCTCCTTGTCCCCAGGGCCCATTGTGACGTCTTAGGACCCCCTATTGTCCCCACGGCCCATTGCGACATTCAGGGGACGCCTCTTTGTACCCAAGGCACATTGTGACATCCTGGGGACCCCCCCTTGTCCCCAGGGCCCATTGTGACATCCTGGGGATCCCTCCTTGTCCCCAGGGCCTATTGTGATGTCCCAGGACCCCCCATTGTCCTCCGGACCCATTGTAACATTCAGGGAACCCCTTTGTCACTGGGGCCCATTGTGACATCCCAGGACCGCCCATTGTCCCCAGGGCCCATTGTGACATCCTGGGGACCCCATTTTCCCCAGGACCCATTGTGACCCTATGGGGACCCCCCCTTGTTCCCAGGGCCCATTGTGACACCGTGGGTACCACCCTTGACCGCAGGGCTCATTGTGACATCGCAGGACCCCCCTTTGTCCCCAGAGCCCATTGTGACATACAGGGGACCCCCTTTGTCCCCAGGGCCCATTGTGACATCCTGGGCACCCCTTTTGTCCCCACGGCCCATTGTGGCACCATGGGGACCCCCTTTGTCACTGGGGCCCATTGTGACATCCCAGGACCCCACTTTGTCCCCAGGGCTGATTGTGACGTCCCAGGGCCCCTCTGTGTCCCCAGGGCCCATTGTGACACTTTAGGGACCCCTCTTTGTCCCCAGGGCCCATTGTGACATCCTGGAGACCCCCCCTTGTCCCCAGGGCCCATTGTGACGTCCCAGGACCCCCCTCTGTTCCCAGGGCTCATTGTGACTTTCAGGGGATCCCCCCTTGTCCCCAGGGCTGATTGTGACGTCCTAGGGCCCCTCTGTGTCCCCAAGGCCCATTGTGACGTCCCAGGACCCCCATTGTCCCCAGGGCCCATTGTGACATCCTGCGACCCCCCTTTGTCCCCAGGGCCCATTTTGACATTCAGGGGACCCACCATTGTCCCCAGGGCCCATTGTGACATCCTGGGCAACCCCAATGTCCCCAGGGCCCATTGTGACATCTGGGGGACCCCCTTGTCCCCAGGACCCATCGTGGCACCGTGGGTGCCCTCATTGTCACTTGGGCCCATTGTGACACCATGGGGACGCCCCCTTTGTCCCCAGTGCCCACTGTGACATCCTGCGGACCCCCCCTTTGTCCCCAGGGCCCATTTTGACATTCAGGGGACCCACCATTGTCCCCAGGGCCCATTGTGACCTTCAAGGGACCCCCATTGTTCCCAGGGCCCATTGTGACGTCCTGGGGACCCCCTCTGTTCCCAGGGCTCATTGTGACTTTCAGGGGACCCCCCCCTTGTCCCCAGGGCTGATTTTGATGTCCTAGGGCCCCTCTGTGTCCCCAGGGCCCATTGTGACACTTTAGAGACCCCTCTTTGTCCCCAGGGCCCATTGTGACATCCTGGGGACCCCCCCTTGTCCCCAGGGCCCATTGTGACATCCTCGGCACCCCCCTTGTCCCCAGGGCCCATTGTGATATTCAGGGGACCCCTCTTTGTCCCCAGGGCCCATTGTGACATCCTGGGGACCCCCTCTTGTCCCCAGGGCCCATTGTGACGTCCCAGGACCCCTCATTGTCCCCAGGGCCCATTGTGACATCCTGGGGATCCCTCCCTGTCCCCAGGGCCCATTGTGACGTCCCAGGACCCCAGATTGTCCCCAGGGCCCATTGTGACATCCTGGGGACCCCCTTTGTCACTGGGGCCCATTGTGACGTCCCAGGACCCCACATTGTCCCCAGGGCTCATTGTGACATCCTGGGGACCCCCTTTGTCTCCAGGGCCCATTGTGACGTCCCAGGACCCCCCATTGTCCCCAGGGTCCATTGTTACATCCTGGGGACCCCCTTGTCCCCAGGACCCATCGTGACACCATGGGGACCCTCCTTGTCACTGGGGACCCATTCCGACACCCTGGGGAGCCCCCCTTGTCCTCAGGGCCCATTGTGACATCCTGGGCATCCCCCTTTGTCCCCCGGGACCATTGTAACACCGTGGGGACCCCCTTTGTCCCCAGGGCCCATTGTGACACTGTGGGGACCCCCCTTGTCCCCAGGGCCTATTATTCCGTCCCGGGACCCCCATTGTCCCCAGGGCCCATTGTGACACCTTGGGGACCACCCCTTGTCCTCAGGGCCTATTGTGAACATCCTGGGGAACCTCCATTGTCCCCAGAGCCCACTGTTAGTCCTGGGGACCCCCTTGTCCCCAGGTCCCATTGTGACATCCTGGGGAGCCTCTTTGTCCCCAGGGCCCATTGTGACATCCTGGGGACCCCCTTTGTCCCCAGGGCCCATTGTGATGTCCCAGGACCCCACATTTTCCCCAGGGCCCATTGTGACATCCTGGGGAGCCTCTTTGTCCCCAGGGCCCATTGTGACATTCAGGGGACCCCCTTTGTCCCCAGGGCCCATTGTGACGTCCCAGGACCCCCCATTGTCGCCAGGGCCCATTGTGACATCCTGGGGATCTCCCATTGTCCTCAGTGCCCATTGAGACATATTGGGGACCCCCTTTGTCACTGGGGACCCATTGCGACATCCCAGGAACCCCATTGTCCCAAGGGCCCATTGTGACATCCAGGGGACCCCCCTTTGTCTCCAGGATGCATTGTGACACCGTGGGGACCTCATTAGTCCCCGGGGACCATTGTGACATCCTAGGGACCTCCCTTTGTCCCCAGGGCTCATTGTGGCACCATGGGGACCCCCTTTGTCACTGTGGCACATTGTGATATCCCAGAACCCCACTTTGTCCCCATGGCCCATTTGGACATCCTGGGGACCCCCTTTCTCCCCAGGGGCCATTGTGACATTCAGGGGACCCCCCCCTTCTCCCCAGGGCCTATTGTTACGTCCCAGGACCCCCATTGTCCCCAGGGCCCATTGTGACACCATGGGGACCACCCCTTGTCCTCAGGGCCTATTGTGAACATCCTGGGGAACCTCCATTGTCCCCAGAGCCCATTGTGAGATCCTGTGGAGCCCCTTGTCCCCAGGTCCCATTGTGACATCCTGGGGACCCCCTTTATCCCCAGGGCCCCTTGTGGCATCCTGGGGACCTCCTTGTCCCCAGGACCCATCGTGGCACCGTGGGGACCTCCCTTGTCACTGGGGACCCTTTGTGACACCATGGGGACCTCCCATTGTCCTCAGGGCCCATTGAGACATCCTGGGGACCCCCTATGTCACTGGGGACCCATTGTGACATCCCAGGAACCCCATTGTGCCAAGAGCCCATTGTAACATCCTGGGGACCCCCCTTTTTCTCCAGGACACATTGTGACACCGTGGGGACCTCATTAGTCCCCAGGGCCCATTGTGACATCATAGGGACCTCCCTTTGTCCCCAGGGCTCATTGTGGCACCATGGGGACCCCCCCTTGTCACTGGGGACCCATTGTGACACCATGGAGACCCCCCCTTGTCCTCAGGGTCCATTGTGACATCCTGGGCACCCCCCATTGTCCCCGGGACCCATTGTGACATCCTGGCCACCCCCTTGCTCCCAGGGCCCATTTTAGCACCATGGGGACCGCCTTTGACCCCAGGGCCCCTTGTGGCAGCATGGCAACCACTTTTGTTCCCAGGGCCCATTGTGACATTCAGGGGACCCCATTGTCCCCAGGGCCTATTGTGACACCATGGGGACCCCTCCTTGTCACTGGGGACCCATTGTGACAACATGGGGACCCCCCCATGTCCTCAGGACTCATTTTCACATCCTGGGCACCCCCCATTGTCCCCAGGGCCCATTGTGACATCCCAGAACCTCCTATTGTCCCCAAGGCCCATAGTGACATCCTGGGGACCCCCATAGTCCCCAGTGCCTATTGTGACATTCCAGGACCCCCCATTGTCCCCAGGGCCCATTGTGACATCCTCGGCACGCCCTTGTCCCCAGGGCCCATTGTGACATTCAGGGGACCCCTCTTTGTCCTCAGGGCCCATTGTGACATCCTGGGGACCCCCCCTTGTCACTGGGGCCATTGTGACGTCCCAGGACCCCCCATTGTCCCCAGGGCCCATTGTGACATTTTGGGGATCCCTCCTTGTCCCCAGGGCCCATTGTGACGTCCCAGGACCCCACATTGTACCCAGGACCCATTGTGACATTCAGGGGACCCCCTTTGTCACTGGGGCCCATTGTGACATCCCAGGACCCCACATTGTCCCCAGGACCTATTGTGACATCCTGGGGACCCCACTTGTCCCCAGGACCCATTGTGACACTATGGGGACCACCCCTTGTGCCCAGGGCCCATTATGACACTGTGGGTACCACCCTTGTCCGCAGGGCTCATTGTGACATCCCAGGACCCCCATTGTCCCCAGGGCCCATTGTGACATTCAGGGGACCCCCCTTTGTCCCCAGGGCCCATTCTGATACCGTGGGGACCCCCTTTGTCCCCAGGGCATATTGTGACATCCTGGGGACGCCCTTTGTCCCCAGGACCCATTTTGACACCGTCGACACCCCCGTTTGTCCCCAGGGCCCATTGTGACATCCTGGGGACACTCCTTGTCCCCAGAGCCCATTGTGACATCCAGGGGACCCCCTTTATCCCCAGGGCCCATTGTGACATCGCAGTACCCCCCCTGGTCCCCACGGCCCATTGTGGCACCATGGGGACCCCCTTTTGTCACTGGGGCCCATTGTGACATCCCAGCACCCCACTTTGTCCCCAGGGCTTATTGTGACACCATGGGGACCTCCCTTGTCCACAGGGCCCACTGTGACATCCCATGACCCCCATTTGTCCCCAGTGCTATTGTCAAATCCTGGGGACCCCCTTTGTCCCCAGGGGCCATTGTGGCACCATGGGGAACCCCTTTGTCACTAGGGCCCATTGTGACATCCCAGGACTCCACATTGTCCCCAGGACCCATTGTGACATCCTGGGGACCCCACTTGTCCCCAGGACCCATTGTGAACACTATGGGGACCCCCCCTTGTTCCCAGGGCCCATTGTGACACCATCGACACCCCCCTTGTCCGCAGGGGTCATTGTGACATCCTGGGGACCCTCCTTGTCCCCAGAGCCCATTGTGACATCCAGGGGACCCCCTTTCTCCCCAGGGCCCATTGTGACATCGCAGGACCCCCCTGGTCCCCAGGGCCCATTGTGACATCCTGGGGATCCCTCTTTGTCCCCAGGGTCCATTGTGACATCCTGGGCAACTCCATTGTCCCCAGGGCCCATTGTGACATCGCAGGACCCCCCTGGTCCCCAGGGCCCATTGTGACATCCTGGGGATCCCCCTTTGTCCCCAGGGTCCATTGTGACATCCTGGGCAACCCCATTGTCCCCACGGCCCATTGTGACATCTGGGGGACCCCCTTGTCCCCAGGACCCATCGTGGCACCGTGGGGACCCTCCTTGTCACTTGGGCCCATTGTGACACCATGGGGACCTCCCCTTTGTCCCCAGTGCCCATTGTGACATCCTGCGGACCCCCCTTTGTCTCCAGGGCCCATTTTGACATTCAGGGGACCCACCATTGTCCCCAGGGCCCATTGTGACCTTCAAGGGACCCCCATTGTTCCCAGGGCCCATTGTGACGTCCTGGGGAGCCCCCTCTGATCCCAAGGCTCATTGTGACTTTCAGGGGATCCCCCCTTGTACCCAGGGCTGATTGTGACGTTGTAGGGCCCCTCTTTGTCCCCAGGGCCCATTGTGACATCCTGGGGAACCCCCTTGTTCCCCGGGCCCATTGTGATGTCCTGGGACCCCCCATTGTCCCCATGGCCCATTGTGACATCCTGGGGATCCCTCCTTGTCCCCAGGGCCCATTGTGACGTCCCAGGACCCCCCATTGTCCCCAGGGCCTATTGTGACATCCTCTGCACCCCCTTGTCCCCAGGGCCCATTGTGACATTCAGGGGACACCTCTTTGTCCCCAGGGCCCGTTGTGACATCCTGGGGACCCCCCCTTGTCCCCAGGGCCCATTGTGACGTCCCAGGACCCCCCATTGTCCCCAGGGCCCATTGTGACATCCTGGGGATCCCTCCTTGTCCCCAGGGCCCATTGTGACGTCCCAGGACCCCCCCATTGTCCCCAGGGCCCATTGTGACATTCAGGGGACCCCCTTTGTCACTGGGGCCCATTGTGACATCCCAGGACCCCACATTGTCCCCAGGGCCCATTGTGACATCCTGGGGACCCCTCTTTGTCCTAAGGACCCATTGTGACGTCCCAGGACCCTGCATTGTCCCCAGAGCCCATTGTGACATCCTGGAGACACCCTTTGTCCCCAGGACCCATTGTGACGTCCCAGGACCCCCCAATGTCCCCAGGGTTCATTCTTACATCCTGGGGACCCCCTTGTCCCCAGGACCCATCGTGACACCATGGGGACCCTCCTTGTCACTGGGGACCCATTGTGACACCATGGAGACCCCTCCTTGTCCTCAGGGCCCATTGTGACATTCTGGGCATCCCCTTTTGTCACCCGGGACCATAGTAACACCGTGGGGACCCCCTTTGTCCCTAGGGCCTATTGTTACGTCCCAGGACCCCCCATTGTTCCCAGGGCCCATTGTGACACCTTGGGGACCCCCTTGTCACTGGGGACCCATTGTGACACCATGGGGACCACCCCTTGTCCTCAGGGCCTATTGTGAACATCCTGGGGAACCTCCATTGTCCCCAGAGCCCATTGTGAGTTCCTGGGGACCCCCTTGTCCCCAGGTCCCATTGTGACATCCTGGGGAGTCTCTTTGTCCCCAGGGCCCATTGTGGCATCCTGGGGACCTCCTTGTCCGCAGGACCCATCCTGGCACCGTGGGGACCTCCCTTGTCACTGGGGACCCTTTGTGACACCATGGGGACCTCCCATTGTCCTCAGGGCCCATTGAGACATCCTGGGGACCCCCTTTCTCCCCAGGGCCCATTGTGACATTCAGGGGACCCCCCCCCCTTGTCCCCAGGGCCCATTGTGACTTCCCAGGACCCCCCATTGTCCCTAGAGCCCATTGTGACATCCTGGGGATCCCTCCTTGTCCCCAGGGCCCATTGTGACATCCTGGGGATCCCTCCGTGTCCCCAGGGCCCATTCTGACGTCCCAGGATCCCCCATTGTCCCCAGGGCCCATTGTGACATTCAGGGGACCCCCTTTGTCACTGGGGCCCATTGTGACATCCCAGGACCCCACATTGTCCCCAGGGCCCATTGTAACATTCAGGGGTCCCCCCCTTGTCCCCAGGACCCATTGTGATGTCCCAGGACCCCTCATTGTCCCCACGGCCCATTGTGACATCCTGGGTACCCCCCTTTGTCACTGGGGCTCATTGAGACATCGTGGGGACCAACTTTGTCCCCAGGGCCCATTGTGACGTCCCAGGACCTCCCGTTGTCCCCAGTGTCCATTGTGACATCCGAGGAGCCCACTTTGTCCCCAGTACCCATTTTGATATTGAGGGGAACCACGTTTGTCCCCAGAGCCCATTGTGACACCATGGGGACCCCCCCTTGTCACTGGGGACCCATTGTGACACCATGGAGACCCCTGCTTGTCCTCAGGGTCCATTGTGACATCTTGGGCACCCCCTTGCTCCCAGGGCCCATTGTGGCACCATGGGGACATCCCCTTTGTCCCCAGGGCCCATTGTGACATTCCAGGACCCCCCATTGTCCCCAGGGCCCATTGTGACATCCACTGCACCCCCTTGTCCCCAGGGCCCATTGTGACATTCAGGGGACCCCTCTTTGTCCCCAGGGCCCATTCTGACATCCTGGAGACCCCCCCTTGTCTCTGGGGCCCATTGTGACGTCCCAGGACCCCCTATTGTCCCCAGGACCCATTGTGACATCCTGGGGATCCCTCCTTGTCCTCAGGGTCCATTGTGACGTCTTAGGACCCCCCATTGTCCCCAGGGCCCATTGTGACATTCAGGGGACGCCTCTTTGAAACCCAGGGCACATTGTGACATCCTGGGGACCCCCCCTTGTCCCCAGAGCCCATTGTGACGTCCCAGGACCCCCCATTGTCCCCAGGGCCCATTGTGACATCCTGGGGATCCCTCCTTGTCCCCAGGGCCCATTGTGACGTCCCAGGACACCCCATTGTCCCCAGGGCCCATTGTGACAGTCAGGGGGCCCCTTTGTCACTGGGGCCCATTGTGACATCCCAGGACCCCACATTGTCCCCAGGACCTATTGTGACATCCTGGGGACCCCACTTGTCCCCAGGACCCATTGTGACACTATGGGGACCCCCCCTTGTTCCCAGGGCCCATTGTGACATCCTGGGTACCACCCTTGTCCGCAGGGCTCATTGTGACGTCCCAGGACCCCCCATTGTCCCCAGGGCCCATTGTGACATCCTGGGGATCCCTCCTTGTCCGCAGGGCCCATTGTGACGTCCCAGGAACCCCCATTGTCCCCAGGGCCCATTGTGACATCCTCGGCACCTCCTTGTCCCCAGGGCCCATTGTGACATTCAGGGGACCCCCTTTGTTCCCAGGACCCATTGTGACATCCTGGGGACCCCCTCTTGTCACTGGGGCCCATTGTGACGTCCCAGGACCCCCCATTGTCCCCAGGGCCCATTGTGACATTCAGGGGACCCCTCTTTGTCCCCAGGACCCATTGTGAAGTCAAAGGACCCCCCATTGTCCCCAGGGCCCATTGTGACATCCTGGGGATCCCTCCTTGTCCCCAGGGCCCATTGTGACATCCTGGGGACCCTCCTTGTCCCCAGAGCCCATTGTGACATCCAAGGGACCCCCTTTGTCTCCAGGGCCCATTGTGGCACCATGGGGACCCCCTTTGACACTGGGGCCCATTGTGACACCGTCGACACCCCCCTTTGTCCCCAGGGCCCATTGTGACATCCTGAGGACCCCCCTTGTCCCCAGAGCCCATTGTGACATCCAGGGGACCCCCTCTTGTCCCCAGGGCCCATTGTGACGTCCCAGGACCCTCCATTGTCCCCAGGGCCCATTGTGACATCCTGGGGATCCCTCCTTGTCCTCACGGCCCATTGTGACGTCCCAGGACCGCCCATTGTCCCCAGGGCCCATTGTGACATCCTGGGGATCCCTCCTTGTCCCCAGGGCCCATTGTGACGTCCCAGGACCCCCCATTGTCCACAGGACCCATTGTGACATTCAGGGGACCCCCTTTGTCACTGGGGCCCATTGTGACATCCCAGGACCGCCCATTGTCCCCAGGGCCCATTGTGACATCGTGGGGACCCCACTTGTCCCCAGGACCCATTGTGACACTATGGGGAACCCCCTTGTCCCCAGGGCCCATTGTGACGTCCTGGGTACCACCCTTGTCCGCAGGGCTCATTGTGACGTCCCAGGACCCCCCATTGTCCCCAGGGCCCATTGTGACATCCTGGGGATCCCTCCTTGTCTGCAGGGCCCATTGTGACGTCCCAGGACCCCCCATTGTCCCCAGGGCCCATTGTGACATCCTCGGCACCCCCTTGTCCCCAGGGCCCATTGTGACGTTCAGGGGACCCCTGTTTGTCCCCAGGGCCCATTGTGACATCCTGGGGATCCCTCCTTGTCCGCAGGGCCCATTGTGACGTCCCAGGACCCCCCATTGTCCCCAGGGCCCATTGTGACATCCTCGGCACCCCCTTGTCCCCAGGGCCCATTGTGACATTCAGGGGACCCCTGTTTGTCCCCAGGGCCCATTGAGACGTCCCAGGACCCCCCACTGTCCCCAGGGCCCATTGTGACATTCAGGGGACCCCCTTTGTCCCCAGGGCCCATTCTGATACCGTGGGGACCCCCTTTGTCCCCAGGGCCCATTGTGACATTCAGGGGACGCTCTTTGTCCACAGGGCCCATTGTGACATCCTGGGGACCCTCCTTGTCCCCAGAGCCCATTGTGACATCCTGGGCAACCCCATTGTCCCCAGGGCCCATTGTGACATCCTGGGGACCCCCATTGTCCCCAAGGCCCATTGTGACATTCCAGGACCCCCCATTGTCCCCAGGGCCCATTGTGACATCCACTGCACCCCCTTGTCCCCAGGGCCCATTGTGACATTCAGGGGACCCCTCTTTGTCCCCAGGGCCCATTGTGACATCCTGGGGACCCCCGTTGTAACTGGGGCCCATTGTGACGTCCCAGGACCCCCCATTGTCCCCAGGGCCCATTGTGACATCCTGGGGATCCCTCCTTGTCCCCAGGGCCCATTGTGACGTCTTAGGACCCCCTATTGTCCCCACGGCCCATTGCGACATTCAGGGGACGCCTCTTTGTACCCAAGGCACATTGTGACATCCTGGGGACCCCCCCTTGTCCCCAGGGCCCATTGTGACATCCTGGGGATCCCTCCTTGTCCCCAGGGCCTATTGTGATGTCCCAGGACCCCCCATTGTCCTCCGGACCCATTGTAACATTCAGGGAACCCCTTTGTCACTGGGGCCCATTGTGACATCCCAGGACCGCCCATTGTCCCCAGGGCCCATTGTGACATCCTGGGGACCCCATTTTCCCCAGGACCCATTGTGACCCTATGGGGACCCCCCCTTGTTCCCAGGGCCCATTGTGACACCGTGGGTACCACCCTTGACCGCAGGGCTCATTGTGACATCGCAGGACCCCCCTTTGTCCCCAGAGCCCATTGTGACATACAGGGGACCCCCTTTGTCCCCAGGGCCCATTGTGACATCCTGGGCACCCCTTTTGTCCCCACGGCCCATTGTGGCACCATGGGGACCCCCTTTGTCACTGGGGCCCATTGTGACATCCCAGGACCCCACTTTGTCCCCAGGGCTGATTGTGACGTCCCAGGGCCCCTCTGTGTCCCCAGGGCCCATTGTGACACTTTAGGGACCCCTCTTTGTCCCCAGGGCCCATTGTGACATCCTGGAGACCCCCCCTTGTCCCCAGGGCCCATTGTGACGTCCCAGGACCCCCCTCTGTTCCCAGGGCTCATTGTGACTTTCAGGGGATCCCCCCTTGTCCCCAGGGCTGATTGTGACGTCCTAGGGCCCCTCTGTGTCCCCAAGGCCCATTGTGACGTCCCAGGACCCCCATTGTCCCCAGGGCCCATTGTGACATCCTCGGCACCCCCTTGTCCCCAGGGCCCATTGTGACATTCAGGGGACCCCTCTTTGTCCCCAGGGCCCATTGTGACATCCTGGGGACCCCCTCTTGTCCCCAGGGCCCATTGTGACGTCCCAGGACCCCCCATTGTCCCCAGGGCCCATTGTGACATCCTGGGGATCCCCCCTTGTCACCAGGGCCCATTGTGACATTCAGGGGACCCCCCTTTGTCTCCAGGACATATTGTGAGACCGTGGGGACCTCATTAGTCCCCAGGGCCCATTGTGACATCCTAGGGATCCCCTCTTGTCCCCAGGGCCCATTGTGACGTCCCAGGACCCCCCATTGTCCCCAGGGCCCATTGTGACCTCCTCGGCACCCCCTTGTCTCTAGGGCCCATTGTGACATTCACGGGACCCCCCATTGTCCCCAGGGCCCATTGTGACATCCTGGGGACCCTCCTTGTCCCCAGAGCCCATTGTGACATCCAGGGGAACCCCCTTGTCCCCAGGGCCCATTGTGGCACCATGGGGACCCCCTTTGTCACTGGGGCCCATTGTGACATCCCAGGACCCCCCTTTGTCCCCAGGGCCCATTGTGACATCCTGGGGACCCCCATTGTCCCTAGGGCCCATTGTGACATTCCAGGACCCCCCATTGTCCCCAGGGCCCATTGTGACATCCACTGCACCCCCTTGTCCCCAGGGCCCATTGTGATATTCAGGGGACCCGCCATTGTCCCCAGGGCCCATTGTGACATCCTGGGGACCCCCCCTTGTCACTCGGGCCCATTGTGACGTCCCAGGACCCCCCATTGTCCCCAGGGCCCATTGTGACATTCAGGGCACCCCCTTGTCCCCAGGGCCCATTGTGACATTCAGGGGACCCCTCTTTGTTTCCAGGGCCCATTGTGACATCCTGGGGACCCCCCCTTGTCACTCGGGCCCATTGTGATGTCCCAGGACCCCCCATTGTCCCCAGGGCCCATTGTGACATTCAGGGCACCCCCTTGTCCCCAGGGCCCATTGTGACATTCCAGGGACGCCTCTTTGTACCCAGGGCACACTGTGACATCCTGGGGACCCCCCCTTATCCCCAGGGCCCATTGTGACATCCCAGGACCCCCCATAGTCCGCAGGGCCCATTGTGACATCCTGGGGATCGCTCCTTGTCCCCAGGGCCCATTTTGACGTCCTAGGACCCCCCATTGTCCCCAGGACCCATTGTGACATTCAGGGGGACCCCCTTTGTCTCTGGGGCCCATTGTGACATCCCAGGACCCCACATTGTCCCCAGGGCCCATTGTGACATCCTGGGGACCCCACTTGTCCCCAGGACCCATTGTGACACTATGGGGACATCCACTTGTGCCCAGGGCCCATTGTGGCACTGTGGGTACCACCCTTGTCCGCAGGGCTCATTGTGACATCCCAGGACCCCCCATTGTCCCCAGGGCCCATTGTGACATTCAGGGGACCCCCCTTTGTCGCCAGGGCCCGTTCTGATACCGTGGGGACCTTGTTTGTCCCCAGGGCCCATTGTGACATCCTGGGGATCCTCCGTGTCTCCAGAGCCCATTGTGACATCCAGGGGACCCCCTTTGTCCCCAGGGCCCATTGTGGCACCATAGGGACCCACTTTGTCACTGGGGCCCATTGTGACATCCCAGGACCCCCCCTGGTCCCCAGGACCCATTGTGACATCCGGCGGACACCCCTTTGTCCCTAGGGCCCATTGTGACATCCTGGGGACCCGTTTCTCCCCACGGCGTATTGTGGCACCATGGGGACTCCCCCTTGTCACTGGGGGCCCATTGTGACACCATGGAGACCCCTGCTTGTCCTCAGGGTCCATTGTGACATCCTGGGCACCCCCTTGCTCCCAGGGCCCATTGTGGCACCATGGGGATACCCCCTTGTCCCCAGGGCCCATTGTGACATTCTAGGACCCCACTTTGTCCCCAGGGCCTATTGTGACACCATGGGGACCACTCCTTGTCCTCAGGACTCATTCTCACATCCTGGGTACCCCCCATTGTCCCCAGGGCCCATTGTGACATCGTGGGGACCCCACTTGTCCCCAGTGTCCATTGTGACACTATGGGGACCCCCCCTTGTGCCCAGGGCCCATAGTGACACCGTGGGTACCACCCTTGTCTGCAGGGCTCATTGTGACATCCCAGGACCCCCCATTGTCCCCAGGGCCCATTGTGACATTCAGGGGACCCCCTTTGTCCCCAGAGCCCATTGTGACATGCTGGGGACGCTCTTTGTCCCCAGGGCCCATTGTGACATCCTGGGGACCCCCTTTGTCCCCAGGGCCCATTGTGGCACCATAGGGACCCCCTTTGTCACTGGGGCCCATTGTGACATCCCAGGACCCTCCCTGGTCCCCAGGCCCCATTGTGACATCCTGGGGACCCCCTTTGTCCCAGGACTTCATTGTGACATCCTGGGGACCCCCCTTGTCCTCAGGGTCCATTGTGACAGCCCAGGACCTTACAATGTCCCCAGGGCCCATTGTGTTATCTGGGGGAACCCCTTGTTCCCAAGGCCCATTGTGACATCCTGGGGACCCACCCTTGTCCCCAGGGCCCATTGTGACATCCCAGGACCCCCCATTGTCCCCAGGGCCCATTGTGACATCCTCGGCACCCCCTTGTCCCCAGGGCCCATTGTGACATTCAGGGGACCCCTCTTTGTCCCCAGGGCCCATTGTGACATCCTGGGGATCCCTCCTTGACCCCAGGGCCCATTGTGACGTCCCAGGACCCCCCATTGTCCCCAGGACCTATTGTGACATCCTGGCCACCCCCTTGCTCCCAGGGCCCATTGTGGCACCATGGGGACACCCCCTTGTCCCCGGTGCCCATTGTGACATCCCAGGACCCCCCTTTGTCCCCAGGAGCCATTGTAGCACCATGGGGACCACTTTTGTCCCCAGGGCCCATTGTGACATTCTAGGACCCCACTTTGTCCCCAGGGCCTATTGTGACACCATGGGGACCCCTCCTTGTCCTCAGGACTCATTCTCACATCCTGGGCACCCGCCATTGTCCCCAGGGCCCATTGTGACATCCTGGGGACCCTCATTGTCCTCAGGGTCCATTGTGACATCCTGGGCACCCCCCATTTTCCCCAGGACCCATTGTGACATCCTGGCCACCCCCTTGCTCCCACGGCCCGTTGTGGCACCATGGGGACACCCCCTTTGACCCCAGGGCCCATTGTGGCACCATGGCAAGCCCTTTTGTCCCCAGGGCCCATTGTGACATTCTTGGACCCCACTTTGTCCCCAGGGCCTATTGTGACACCATGGGGACACCTCCTTGTCACTGGGGACCCATTGTGACACCATGGGGACCCCCCCTTGTCCTCAGGACTCATTCTCACATCCTGGACACCCCCCATTGTCCCCAGGGCCCATTGTGACATCCACTGCACCCCCTTGTCCCCAGGGCCCATTGTGACATTCAGGGGACCCCTCTTTGTCCCCAGGGCCCATTGTGACATGCTGGGGACGCTCTTTGTCCCCAGGGCCCATTGTGACATCCTGGGGACCCTCCTTGTCCCCAGGACCCATTGTGACATCCAGGGGACCCCCTTTGTCCCCAGGGCCCATTGTGGCACCATGAGGACCCTCTTTGTCACTGGGCCCCATTGTGACATCCCAGGACCCCCCTTTGTCCCCAGGGCCCATTGTGACATCCCAGGACACCCCCTTTGTCCCCAGTGCTATTGTGAAATCCTGGGGACCCCTTATGTCCCCAGGGCCCATTGTGACACCATGGGGAGCCCCTTTGTCACTGGGGGCCATTGTGACATTCCAGGATTCCACTTTGTCCCCAGGGCTCGTTCTGACACCTTGGGGACTCCCATTGTCCCCAGGGCCCATTGTGACATCCTGGGGACCCCCATTGTCCCCAGGGCCCACTGTGACATTCCAGGACCCCCCATTGTCCCCAGGGCCCATTGTGACATTCAGGGCACCCCCTTGTCCCCAGGGCCCATTGTGACATTCAGGGGACCCCTCTTTGTCCCCAGGGCCCATTGTGACATCCTGGGGACCCACCCTTGTCACTAGGGCCCATTGTGACGTCCCAGGACCCCCCATTGTCCCCAGGGCCCATTGTGACATCCTGGGGATCCCTCCTTGTCCCCAGGGCCCATTGTGACGTCTTAGGACCCCCCATTGTCCCCAGGGCCCATTGTGACATTCAGGGCACCCCCTTGTCCCCAGGGCCCATTGTGACATTCCGGGGACGCCTCTTTGTACCCAGGGTCCATTGTGACATCCTGGGCACCCCCCATTTTCCGCAGGACCCATTGTGACATCCTGGCCACCCCCTTGCTCCCAGGGCCCGTTGTGGCACCATGGGGACACCCCCTTTGTCCCCAGGACCCATTGTGACATCCCAGGACCCCCCTTTGTCCCCAGGGCCCATTGTGACATCCTGGGCAACCCCATTGTCCCCAGGGCCCATTGTGACTTCCTGGGGACCCCCATTGTCCCCAAGGCCCATTGTGACATTCCAGGACCCCCCATTGTCCCCAGGGCCCATTGTGACATCCACTGCACCCCCTTGTCCCCAGGGCCCATTGTGACATTCAGGGGACCCCTCTTTGTCCCCAGGGCCCATTGTGACATCCACTGCACCCCATTGTCCCCAGGGCCCATTGTGACATCCTGGGGATCCCTCCTTGTCCCCAGGGCCCATTGTGACGTCTTAGGACCCCCCATTGTCCCCAGGGCCCATTGCCACATTCAGGGGACGCCTCTTTGTACCCAGGGCACATTGTGACATCCTGGGGACCCCCCCTTGTCCCCAGGGCCCATTGTGACATCCTGGGGATCCCTCCTTGTCCCCAGGGCCTATTGTGACGTCCCAGGACCCCCCATTGTCCTCCGGACCCATTGTAACATTCAGGGAACCCCTTTGTCACTGGGGCCCATTGTGACATCCCAGGACCGCCCATTGTCCCCAGGGCCCATTGTGACATCCTGGGGACCCCATTTTCCCCAGGACCCATTGTGACCCTATGGGGACCCCCCCTTGTTCCCAGGGCCCATTGTGACACCGTGGGTACCACCCTTGACCGCAGGGCTCATTGTGACATCGCAGGACCCCCCTTTGTCCCCAGAGCCCATTGTGACATACAGGGGACCCCCTTTGTCCCCAGGGCCAATTGTGACATCGCAGGACCCACCCTGGTCCCCAGGGCCCATTGTGACATCCTGGGCACCCCTTTTGTCCCCACGGCCCATTGTGGCACCATGGGGACCCCCTTTGTCACTGGGGCCCATTGTGACATCCCAGGACCCCACTTTGTCCCCAGGGCTGATTGTGACGTCCCAGGGCCCCTCTGTGTCCCCAGGGCCCATTGTGACACTTTAGGGACCCCTCTTTGTCTCCAGGGCCCATTGTGACATCCTGGGGATCCTCCGTGTCTCCAGAGCCCATTGTGACATCCAGGGGACCCCCTTTGTCCCCAGGGCCCATTGTGGCACCATAGGGACCCACTTTGTCACTGGGGCCCATTGTGACATCCCAGGACCCCCCCTGGTCCCCAGGGCCCATTGTGACATCCGGCGGACCCCCCTTTGTCCCTAGGGCCCATTGTGACATCCTGGGGACCCGTTTCTCCCGACGGCGTATTGTGGCACCATGGGGACTCCCCCTTGTCACTGGGGGCCCATTGTGACACCATGGAGACCCCTGCTTGTCCTCAGGGTCCATTGTGACATCCTGGGTACCCCCTTGCTCCCAGGGCCCATTGTGGCACCATGGGGATACCCCCTTGTCCCCAGGGCCCATTGTGACATTCTAGGACCCCACTTTGTCCCCAGGGCCTATTGTGACACCATGGGGACCCCTCCTTGTCCTCAGGACTCATTCTCACATCCTGGGTACCCCCCATTGTCCCCAGGGCCCATTGTGACATCGTGGGGACCCCCTTTATCCCCAGGGTCCATTGTGACACTATGGGACCCCCCCTTGTCCCCATGGCCCATTGTGAAATCCTGGGGACCTCCTTTGTCCCCAGGGCCCATTGTGACGTCCCAGGACCCCCCTTTGTCCCCAGGGTCCATTGTGACATCCTGGGGACCCTCTTTGTCCCCAGGGCCCATTGTGACAGGGTGGGGACTCCCTTTGTCCCCAGGGCCCATTGTGACATCTCAGGATCCCCCTTTGTCCCCAGGGCCCATTGTGACATCTCAGGACACCCCAATTGTTTCCAGGGCCCATTGTGACATCCTGGGGACCGCCCAGTTGTCTCCAGGGCCCATTGTGGCATCCTGGGTACCCCTTTTATCCCCGGGGCCCATTGTGACATCCTGGGGACTCCCCTTGTCACTGGGGACCCATTGTGACACCATGGGGACCACCCCTTTCTCCCCAGGGCCCATTGTGACATCCCAGGACCCCTCTTTGTCCCCAGGGCCCATTGTGACATCCCCGGACCCCCCATTGTCCCCAGAGCCCATTGTGACATCCTTGGGACCCCCATTGTCCCCAGGGCCCATTGTGACATTCAGGGGACAGCCTTTTTCCCAAGGGCCCATTGTGACACCATCGGGACCCCCGTTGTCCCCAGGGCCAATTGTGACACCATGGGGACCCTCCTCGTCACTGCGGACCCATTGTGACACCATGGGGACCTGCCCTCGTCCTCAGGGCCCATTGTGACATCCTGGGGACCCTCTTGTCCCCAGGGCCCATAGTTGCACCCTGGGGACCCCCTCTTTATTCCCAGTGCCCATTGTGACATCCCAGGACCCCCCTATGTCCCCAGGGCCCATTGTGACACCATGGGGACACCCCTTTGACTCCAGGGCCCATTGTCACATCCCAGGACCTCCCAATTGTCCCCAGGGCCCATTGTGACATCCTGGGGACCCGCCCTTGTCCGCAGGGCCCATTGTGAAGTCCCAGGACCCCCTTTGTCCCCAGGGCCCATTGTGACATCCTGGGGACCCCCCTTGTCACTGGGGACCCATTGTATACACCATGGGGACCCCCATTGTCCCCAGGGCCCATTGTGACATCCTGGGGACCCCCCTTGTCACTGGTGACCCATTGTGACACCATGGGGACCCCCGTTTGTCCCCAGGGCTCATTGTGACATCCCAGGACCTCCCATTGTCCCCAGGGCCCATTGTGACATCATGGGGACCGCCTTGTCCCTCTGGCCCGTTGTGGCACCGTGGGGACCTCCTTTGTCCCCAGGGCCCATTGTGACACCATGGGGACCCCTTTTGTCACTGTGGTCCAATGTGACATCCCAGGACCCCACTTTGTACCCAAGGCCCATTGTGACACCGTGGGGACCCCCCTTGTCTCCAGGACCCACCGTGGCACCGTGGGGACCACCCTTGTCACTGGGACCCATTGTAAAACTATGGGGATCCCCCCTTGTCCCCAGAGCCCATTGTGACATCCTGGGGACCCCCTTGTTCCCCATGGCCCACTGTGATGTCCCAGGACCCCCCCCTTGTCCCCAGAGCCCATTGTGACATCCTGGGGACGCCCTTTTTCCCCAGGACCCATTGTGGCACCATTGGGACCCCCTTTGTCACTGGGGCCCATTGTGACTTCCCAGGACCTCACTTTGTCCCCAGGGCCCATTGTGACTTCCGGGGGACCCCCTTTGTCACCAGGGCCCATTGTGACGTCCCCGGACCCCCCATTGTCCCCAGACCCATTGTGACATCTTGGGGACCCGCTTTGTCCCCAGGGCCCATTGTGACATTCAGGGGACAGCCTTTGTCCCAAGGGCCCATTGTGACACCGTTGGAATCCCCGTTGTCCTCAGAGCCCATTGTGACATCCTGGGAACCCCCTTTGTGCCCAGGGCCCATTGTGACATTCAGGGGACCCCACTTTGTCCCCAGGGCCCATTGTGACATCCTGGAGACGCCCTTTGTCCCCAGAGCCCGTTGTGACATCTAAGGACCCCCCAATTGTGCCCAGGGCTCATTGTGACATCCCAGGACCCCCCATTGTCAACAGGGCCCATTGTGATGTCCTAGGCCCCCCCTTTGTCCCCAGGGCCTATTTTGACATCCTGGGGACCCCCCTTTGTCCCTAGGGCCCGTTGTGACATCCTGGGGACCTCGTTTGTCACTAGGGTCCATTGTGGCACCATGGGGATGCCCTTTGTCCCCAGGACCCATTGTGACATCCTGGGCACCCCCTTTGTCCCCAGGGCCTATTGTGACAGGGTGGGGACTCCCTTTGTCCCTAGGGCCCATTGTGACATCCTGGGGACCTCGTTTGTCCCCAGGGTCCATTGTGGCACCATGGGGACCCCCTTTGTCCCCAGGGCCGATTGTGAAATCCTGGGGACCCCCTTTGTCCCCAGGACCCATTGTGACATCCTGGGCACACCCTTTGTCCCCAGGGCCTATTGTGACAGTGTGGGGACTCCCTTTGTCCCCAGGGTCCATTGTGAAATTCTGGGGACCCCCTTTGTCCCCAGGGCCCATTGTGACATCCTGGGGACCCCACTTTGTTCCCAGGACCCATTGTGATGTCCACAATGGCCCCGTTGTCCCAAGGGGTCATTGTGACATACTGGGGACCTCCTTTGTCCCCAGGGCCCATTGTGACGTCCCTGGACCCTCCATTTTTCCAAGAGCCCATTGTGACATCCTGGCGACCCTGCTTTTTCCTCAGGGCCCATTGTGGCACCATGGGGAGCCCCTCTGTCTCCAGGGCCCATTGTGACATTTAGGGGACTCATCTTTGTCCCCAGGGCCCATTGTGACATCCCAGGACCCCCCTTTGTCCCCAGGGCCCGTTGTGACATCCTGGGGACCTCGTTTGTCACCAGGGCCCATTGTGACGTCCCCGGACCCCCCATTGTCCCCAGACCCATTGTGACATCTTGGGGACCCGCTTTGTCCCCAGGGCCCATTGTGACATTCAGGGGACAGCCTTTGTCCCAAGGGCCCATTGTGACACCGTTGGAATCCCCGTTGTCCTCAGAGCCCATTGTGACATCCTGGGAACCCCCTTTGTGCCCAGGGCCCATTGTGACATTCAGGGGACCCCACTTTGTCCCCAGGGCCCATTGTGACATCCTGGAGACGCCCTTTGTCCCCAGAGCCCGTTGTGACATCTAAGGACCCCCCAATTGTGCCCAGGGCTCATTGTGACATCCCAGGACCCCCCATTGTCAACAGGGCCCATTGTGATGTCCTAGGCCCCCCCTTTGTCCCCAGGGCCTATTTTGACATCCTGGGGACCCCCCTTTGTCCCTAGGGCCCGTTGTGACATCCTGGGGACCTCGTTTGTCACTAGGGTCCATTGTGGCACCATGGGGATGCCCTTTGTCCCCAGGACCCATTGTGACATCCTGGGCACCCCCTTTGTCCCCAGGGCCTATTGTGACAGGGTGGGGACTCCCTTTGTCCCTAGGGCCCATTGTGACATCCTGGGGACCTCGTTTGTCCCCAGGGTCCATTGTGGCACCATGGGGACCCCCTTTGTCCCCAGGGCCGATTGTGAAATCCTGGGGACCCCCTTTGTCCCCAGGACCCATTGTGACATCCTGGGCACACCCTTTGTCCCCAGGGCCTATTGTGACAGTGTGGGGACTCCCTTTGTCCCCAGGGTCCATTGTGAAATTCTGGGGACCCCCTTTGTCCCCAGGGCCCATTGTGACATCCTGGGGACCCCACTTTGTTCCCAGGACCCATTGTGATGTCCACAATGGCCCCGTTGTCCCAAGGGGTCATTGTGACATACTGGGGACCTCCTTTGTCCCCAGGGCCCATTGTGACGTCCCTGGACCCTCCATTTTTCCAAGAGCCCATTGTGACATCCTGGCGACCCTGCTTTTTCCTCAGGGCCCATTGTGGCACCATGGGGAGCCCCTCTGTCTCCAGGGCCCATTGTGACATTTAGGGGACTCATCTTTGTCCCCAGGGCCCATTGTGACATCCCAGGACCCCCCTTTGTCCCCAGGGCCCGTTGTGACATCCTGGGGACCTCGTTTGTCACTAGGGTCCATTGTGGCACCATGGGGATGCCCTTTGTCCCCAGGACCCATTGTGACATCCTGGGGACCCCCTTTGTCCCCAGGGCCCATTTTGGCACCACAGGGACGCCCTTTGTCACTGGGGCCCATTGTGACATCCCAGGACACCCCTTGTCTCCAGGGCCCTTTGTGACATTCAGGGGACCCCTCTTTGTCCCCAGGGCCCGTTGTTGCATCCTGGGGTCCCCCCTTGTCCCCAGGGCCCATTTTGACATTCAGGAGAGCCCTCTTTGTCCCCAGGGCCTGTTGTGACATCCTGGGGACCCCCTTTGTCACTGGGGCCCATTGTGACATCCCAGGACCCCCCTTTGTCTGCAGGCCCCAATGTGACATTCAGGGGACCCCACTTTGTCCCCAGGGCCCACTGTGATGTCCTAGGACCTCCCTTTGTCCCCAGGGCCCATTGTGACACCGTGGGGACCCCCTGTTTTCCCCAGGGCCCATTGTGACATCTGGTGGACCCCCTTGTCCCCAGGGCCCATCGTGGAACCGTGGGGACCCTCCTTGTCACTAGGGCCCATTGTGACACCATGGGGACCACCCCTTTCTCCCCAGTGCCCATTGTGACATCCTGGGGACCCCACTTGTCCCCAGAGCCCATTATCACATCCTTGGGACCCCTGTGTCCCCAGGGCCCATTGTGACGTCCCAGGACCCCCCATTGTCCCCAGGGTGCATTGTGACACCGTGGGGACCCCCTTTGTCCCCAGAGCCCATTGTGACATCCTGGGGAGCCCCCTTTGTCCTCAGGGCCCATTGTGACATTTCTGGACCCCCCACTGTCTCCAGGGCCCATTGTGAACATCCTGGGGACCCCTCTTTGTCCCCAGGGCCCATTGTGACATCCTGGGCTGCCCCGTATGTCACCAGGGCCCATTTTGACACCGTGGGGACCCCCTGTTGTCCTCACGGCCCATTGTGACATCCCAGGACCCCCAATTGTCCCCAGGGCCCATTGTGACACCATGGGGAACCCTCTTGTCACTGGGGACGCATTGTGACACAATGGGGACCCCACCTTTGTCTCAAGTGCCCATTGTGACATCCTGGGGACCCCCTTTATCCCCAGGACCCATTGTGACGTCCCAGGACCCCATTTGTCCCCAGGGCCCATTGTGACATCCCAGGGCCCCACTTTGTCCCCAGGGCCCATTGTTACAGGGTGGGACCCCCCTTGTCCCCAGGGCCCATTGTGACATCCTGGTGACTCCCTTTGTCCCCAGGGCCCATTGTGGCACCATGGGGACCCTCTTTGTCACTGGGGCCCATTGTGACATCCCAGGACCCCACTTTGTCTTAGGAGGTCACTAATCGGACTACTGGTACATCCTGACTCTGCTTTCTCAATAAACATTGAAGAACACCTGGGGTTTGTTTGCTCCAAGGGAAAACTTCCCTGCCACGGTTCCTGGTTCCCGGTCCTGTTTCCCGGTCCGGTTTGGCTTCGCTATCAGAACAGCTGCTGCCTCCACAGCCGCGCTCAAAGTCCCCGTTGTGACACCGGGATGGCGGGAGAAGGGGGGTGGCGGGGGCGGCAGCGGCGGCGATTGGAGGGGGGCAGTCGGGGCTGGGCGGACAAGCGGCGGCTGCTGCGGCTCCTCAGGCAGCGACAGCAGCAGCGATCGGGGGGACGTGGGGGGCGGACAAGCGGCGGCTGCTGCGGCTCCTCAGGCAGCGACAGCAGCAGCGATCGGGGGGACGTGGGGGGCGGACAAGCGGCGGCTGCTGCGGCTCCTCAGGCAGCGACAGCAGCAGCGATCGGGGGGACGTGGGGGGCGGACAAGCGGCGGCTGCTGCGGCTCCTCAGGCAGCGACAGCAGCAGCGATCGGGGGGACGTGGGGG
Organism: Patagioenas fasciata; assembly: GCF_037038585.1. Lineage (NCBI taxonomy): Eukaryota > Metazoa > Chordata > Aves > Columbiformes > Columbidae > Patagioenas > Patagioenas fasciata. Next base: position 163,572 of record NW_027288560.1, on the reverse strand, counting down.
GCGGACAAGCGGCGGCTGCTGCGGCTCCTCAGGCAGCGACAGCAGCAGCGATCGGGGGGACGTGGGGGGCGGACAAGCGGCGGCTGCTGCGGCTCCTCAGGCAGCGACAGCAGCAGCGATCGGGGGGACGTGGGGGGCGGACAAGCGGCGGCTCCTGCGGCTCCTCAGGCAGCGACAGCAGCAGCGATCGGGGGGACGTGGGGGGCGGACAAGCGGCGGCTCCTCCGGCCGCGGCCAGGACGTGGCTTCGCCGGCACCGGGGCCCGAGACCGCGCGCTGTGGGGCTGCGGGGCGGGTGTGGGGCCGGGGGTCTCCGGGGGTCCCGCAGCGGCCGCTGTGGGGCGGGATGGGGCGGCTGTGGAATTACCTGTGGGGCACTCATGGGGCTGCTGTAGGGGCTCTTAAGAGGCATGTCTGGAGCACTTATGGGGCGACTATGGGGCAGGTGCTGGGCTGCTACAGCGGGACCTGTGGGGCACCCAGGTATGTGCACCCAGCACCGCGTGCACGCACACGCAGCTACACACTGATGTGTAAGCAAACACGTGGCCACACACACGCACACTTCCACAAGCGTGCCCAGTCCCATCTATTGACAGAAAGACGTACGTGAAATGTACTGACATGCTTGAGGGTAAACACGTGCGTGGATGTTTGGCACACTGCACACACGCACACGTCTGAACGATAATGCTCCAGCTTTAGCATAAATGGAGCTGACATCAAGGCACTCACATGTGGACAGACCAACGTTTATAGGCACTAAGGCTTTCGCGCACAGGTTCGTCCAAGAACAGGCACATACCTGCAGGCACCCTCCGAATGTGTGTTCTGTGCATTCTCTTAAGGGACGCTAGATGGCAGCAAAGACCATGAAATTATTAACCTCAGTCTAACCCTAGGTTTATGACATTTTTTCTTACTATAGATGCGTTTGATGCTAAAAATTCCCCCAAATTGTAATGAATATGCGATAATTGTGTGAATACAAGCATCGCAAGAGCATCCAGTTTTTGGAGCACTTATGGAACATGATAAAGCCAGGCAGAGCCTGACAAAGCGCGACAGAGCCCAACAGGGCTTGACAGAGCCTGATAGAACTCAACAGGGGCCGACAAATCCCGACAGCGCCTGACAGCGAACAGTGGAGTCTGGCAGGGCCTGACAGAGGCTGTCACAGCACGACAGAGCCAGAGGAGCCTGACAGAGCCCAGCAAACCCGACAGGAATAGACAAGGCCTGGGTGCACAGACCTGGGTGCGTGTGGAAAGGTTTCTGCCTGTTTTCCAGTGAGGAATGGTGTGTGTGCACGTGGACAAACAGAAGGCGAAGCAACTCGGTTCCAACACTGAAGAAGGCTGTACAGTCACATAGACACGGGGGCTGCTCCGCTCCTGCTCTCCTGCTCTCTTGCAGGACACAGAGGCCTCAGACCCTGTTCAGTTCAGTTCAGTTCCATACAATGTTCACTGACTGCAAGAAAATCCCTCAAATCCCCCACAATGTGGGGCTCAAAAGGGAGTCCCCCTGAAAAGAGGGGGTCACAGTCCAAAAATGCCTGAAAATTCCTGGGGGAGGATAAAACTTATTAAACCCTGTAAATATGAGCGTGAGAATTTCAAACAGAGAGAAGTCTGTCGTTTGTATTTATATATTGCAGAATGGTATTCATGTAGATATAAAATGATTTTAAAATAAAACCCCTTTTCTACTCTGTTATATAAAGGATTTTAGAATGTAAAAAATTTCTGTTGATGGTTTTAAGAATACAAACATCTTATCTATTTGTAGATTAAAAAGTGAAGGACTTGAAAAAGAAAAAAATATCTAGATAGGAACTTAAAATAGAAAAAAGTGTGAGTAGGCAGAGCTCTGTATAATTACTACGTGTTACATAGTCTAAATAGGTAATAAATATCATCTATATATATCCACTCACACCCGTATACATACCTTTAATTTATTAATAAATGTAAATCGATATCCCAGTCTAAATATATATAATTGTAAATATGTCAAAATCTGTAAATTTGAAAAGATACCTGAGTGTTAAAATGGAAGTTTAAATGTATTTAAGTGTAAATAGACACTGGATCAGAGCGCAGCGCGGGGCAAACGGGGACGGGTGATGATAGGCGGAGAGAATGGAAATTGACGTGCTTAGCTGGCCAATCAGATTGCGGAGAGGGAAGAGAAGGGGCGGGCCGCGGGGGAAGGGTTGTCTCGAGGGTTTCCCAATGCGCATGCGCAGAAATGGGCGCTGTGAGGTGCACGGGGCGCTCTCGGCGGCCACGTGCGCGCACCGTTGGAGCCCGGAGCGGACTCGCTGCGCCGCTGTTTCTGCGAGGCCCCGGGGAGTGCCCGGCCCGGCCCCGCCCGGCCCGCTCCGCTCCGTCTCAGAGCCGCCTGGAGAGCCGGGTCGGGCAGCCCCTTCTCGGCTCCACCTCTTCCCGAGCTAAGCCACGCCCCCTTGGGGCCGTGCCATGTTGACCGCACCCTCTCCCTACCCCAAGAGGCTCCTCCCATGGGGGCGTGCCCCAGAGAATGCCCGCCCCCAGACCACCTCCCATGGGGCGTGACACAGAGGCTCCGCCCCCCCGAGGGGCTCCCCGTAGGCGTGCCCTCTCAGTACCCGCCCCTCGGCACCGACCCCACCCCATGTAGGCGGGGCCACACCCAGCTGCCCCCTCCCATCTGTGACCCATAACCAACCCCATAGCAGCCCTATGGCTGCCCCACAGGTCCCGCTGTAGCAGCCCAGCACCTGCCCCATAGTCGCCCCATAAGTGCTCCAGACATGCCTCTTAAGAGCCCCTACAGCAGCCCCATGAGTGCCCCACAGGTAATTCCACAGCCGCCCCATCCCGCCCCAGAGCGGCCGCTGCGGGACCCCCGGAGACCCCCGGCCCCACAGCCGCCCCGCAGCCCCACAGCGCGCGGTCTCGGGCCCCGGTGCCGGCGAAGCCACGTCCTGGCCGCGGCCGGAGGAGCCGCCGCTTGTCCGCCCCCCACGTCCCCCCGATCGCTGCTGCTGTCGCTGCCTGAGGAGCCGCAGCAGCCGCCGCTTGTCCGCCCCCCACGTCCCCCCGATCGCTGCTGCTGTCGCTGCCTGAGGAGCCGCAGCAGCCGCCGCTTGTCCGCCCCCCACGTCCCCCCGATCGCTGCTGCTGTCGCTGCCTGAGGAGCCGCAGCAGCCGCCGCTTGTCCGCCCCCCACGTCCCCCCGATCGCTGCTGCTGTCGCTGCCTGAGGAGCCGCAGCAGCCGCCGCTTGTCCGCCCAGCCCCGACTGCCCCCCTCCAATCGCCGCCGCTGCCGCCCCCGCCACCCCCCTTACAATGTTACAATGTGTTACAATGGGTCCCAGTGACAAGGGTGGTCCCCACGGTGCCACGGTGGGCCCTGGAGACAAGGGGGGTCCCCACGGTGTCACAATGGGCCTTGGGTACAAAGTGGGGTCCTGGGATGTCACATTGGACCACAGTGACAAAAGGGGACCCCATGGTGTCACAATGGGCCCTGGGGACAAAGGAGGTCCCCACGGTGCCACAACGGGCCAGAGGGACAAGGCGGTCCCCATGATGTCACAATGGGCCCTGGGGACAATGGGAGGTCCTGGGATGTCACAATGAGCCCTGGGGACAAACGGGGGTCCCCATGGTGTCACAATGGGTCACCAGTGACAAGGGGGGGTCCCCAGGATGTCACAATGGGCCCTGGGGACAATGGGGGTCCCCATGGTGTATACAATGGGTCCCCAGTGACAAGGGGGGTCCCCAGGATGTCACAATGGGCCCTGGGGACAATTGGGAGGTCCTGGGATGTGACAATGGGCCCTGGAGTCAAAGGGGTGTCCCCATGGTGTCACAATGGGCCCTGGGGACATAGGGGGGTCCTGGGATGTCACAATGGGCACTGGGAATAAAGAGGGGGTCCCCAGGGTGCAACTATGGGCCCTGGGGACAAGAGGGTCCCCAGGATGTCACAATGGGCCCTGAGGACAAGGGCAGGTCCCCATGGTGTCACAATGGGTCCGCAGTGACGAGGAGGGTCCCCATGGTGTCACAATTGGCCCTGGGGACAACGGGGGTCCCGATGGTGTCACAATGGGCCCTTGGGAAAAAGGCTGTCCCCTGAATGTCACAATGGGCCCTGGGGACAATGGGGGTCCCAAGGATGTCACAATGGGCTCTGGGGACAATGGGGGGTCCGGGGATGTCACAATGGGCCCTGGGGACAAAGAGGGGTCCTGGGACGTCACAATGGGCCCTGGTGACAAAGGGGGGTCCTGGGATGTCACAATGGGCCCTGGGGACAAAGGGGGCTCACCAGGATGTCACAATGGGCTCTGGGGACAAAGGGGTCCCCAGGATGTCACAATGGGCACTGGGGAGAAAGGGGTGGTCCCCATGGTGTCACAATGGGTCCCCAGTGACAAGGGGAGTCCCCAGGATGTCACAATGGGCCCCGGGGATAAAAGGGGTACCCAGGATGCCACAATGGGCCCTGGGGACAACTGGGCGGTCCCCAGGATGTCACAATGGGCCCTGGAAACAATTGGGGTGTCCTGAGATGTCACAATGGGCCCTGGGGACAAAGGGGGATCCTGGGACATCACAATGGCCCCTGGGGACAAAGGGAGTCCCCACCCTGTCACAATGGGCCCTGGGGACAAAGGAGGTCCCCAGGATTTCACAATGGGCCATGGGGACAAGGGGTGTCCTGGAATGTCACAATGGGCCCTGGGGACAAAGGGGGTGCCCAGGATGTCACAATAGGCACTGGGGACAAGGGGGTCCCCAGGATGTCACAATGGGCCCTGGGGATGATGGGGGATCCTGGGACATCACAATGGGCCCTGGGGACAATGGGGGATCTTGGGATGTCACAATGAGCCCTGGGCACAACTGGGAGGTCCCTAAATGTCACAATGGGCCCTGGGGACAAAGGGGGTCCCCACGGTGTCACAATGGGCCCAGGGGACAGAGGGGAGTCCCCAGGATGTCACAACGGGCTCTGGGGACCAGGGGCGTCCCGAGGATGTCACAATGGGCCCTGGGGACAAAGTGGGGTCCTGGGAGGTCACAATGTGCCCTGGGCACAAAGGGGGTTTCCAGGATGTCACAATGGGCTCTGGGGACAACAGGGGTCCCGACGGTGTCACAATAGGCCCTTGGGACAAAGGCTGTCCCCTGAATGTCACAATGGGCCCTGGGGACAATGGGGGTCCCCAGGATGTCACAATGGACCCTGGGGACAATGGGGGGTCCGGGGACGTCACAATGGGCCCTGGGGACAAAGGGGGTCCCCAGGATGTCACAATGGGCCTTCAGTATAAAGTGGGGTCCTGGGATGTCACAATGGGCCCTGGGGACAAAGGGGGGTCCTGGGACGTCACAATGGGCCCTGCGGATCAAGGATGGTGCCCTGGATATCACAATGGGCTCTGGGGACAATGGGGGGTCCTGGAATGTCACAATGGTCCCTAGGGACAAAGGGGGGTCCCTTGGATGTCGCAATGGGGCTGGGGACAAAGGGGGTCCTGGGATGTCACAATGGGCCCTGGGGACAAAGGGGGTCCCCAGGTTGTCACAATGGGCCCTGGGGACAAAGGGGGTCCCCACGGTGTCACAATGGGCCTTGGGGACAAGGGGGTCCTCAGGATGTCACATTGGGCCATGGGGACAAAGAGGGGTCCCCAGGATTTCACAATGGACCCTGGGGACAAAGGGGGGTCCTGGGACGTCACAATGGGCCCTGGGGACAAAGGGTTCCCCAGGATGTCACAATGGGCTCTGGGGACAAAGGAGGTCCCCAGGATGACACAATGGGCCGTGGGGATGACGGGGGGTCCTGGGACGTCACAATGGGCCCTGGGGACAATGGGACGTCCTGATATGTTACAATGAACCCTGGGCACAATTGGGGGGTCCTTAGATACCACAATGGGCCCTGTGGACAAAGGGGGTCCCCATGGTGTCACAATGGGCTCTGGGGACAAAGGGGAGTCCCCAGTATGTCACAATGGGCCCTGGAGACAATGGGGGGTCCTGGGATGTCACAATGGGCCCTGGGGACAACGGGGGTCCCGACGGTGTCACAATGGGCCCTAGGGACAAAGGCTGTCCCCTGAATGTCACAATGGGCCCTGTGGACAATGGGGGTCCCCAGAATGTCACAATGGGCTCTGGGGACAATGGGGGATCCGGGGACGTCACAATGGGCCCTGGGGACAAAGGGGGTCCCCAGGACGTCACAATGGGCCCCAGTGACAAAGGGGGTCCCAATGGTGCCACAATGGGTCCTGGGGAAAAAGGGGGTCCCCAGGATGTCACAATGGGCTCTGGGGACAAAGGGGGTCCTGGGACTTCACTATGGGCCCTGGGGACAAGGGGGTCCCCAGGATGTCACAATGGGCCCTTAGGACAAGGGGGGTCCCCAAGGTGTCACAATGGGCCCTGGGGACAATGGGGAGTCCTGGGACATCACAACAGGCCTGGGGACAAGGGGGATCTCCACCCTGTCACAATGGGCCCTGGGGACAAAGGGGGGTCCTGGGATGTCACAATTGGCCCTGGGGACAAAGGGGGTCCCCATGGTGCCACAATGGGCCCTGGGGACAAAGGGGAGTCCCCAGGATGTCACAATGGGCCCTGAGGACAAGGGGAGGTCCCCAAGGTGTCACAATGGGTCGTCAGTGAGAAGGGGGTCCCCCATGGTGTCACAATGGGCCCTGGGGACAAGGGGGATCCCCAGGGTGTCACAATGGACCCTGGGGAGAAGGGTTTAGGGGGTTGTGTTAGGGGGTTGGAGGATTAGGTGGTGCAGGATTTGGGGGTGCAAGGATTTTGCGGGGCCTGATTTGTGGCTGCAGAGTCTGGGGTTGCAGGTTCCAGGGGTGCAGGATTTGGGGGTTAAGGGTTTAGGGCAGTAGGATATTTGGGTGTAGGAGTTTTGGGTGCCGGGTTTGGGGGCCAGGATTTGGGGTTGCAGGATTTAGGGGTGCAGTGGTTTGGAGTGCAGTGTTTTGGGGTGCAGGGTTTGGGGAAGGAGGATATGGGGGTGCAGGGTTTAGGGTGCAGGATCTTGGGGTGCAGGGGTTTGGGGTGGGGGGCTTGGTAGGGCAGGATTTGGGGGTGGAAAGTTTATTGGGTAGGGCTGGGGGTGCAGGATTTGGGGGTGAAGGGGTTGTGGGGTGCAGGGTTGTGGGGTGCAGGGTTTGGGAGATCGGGACGTGGGGCTGGAGGATTTGGGGGTGCAGGGTTTGGAGCAGCAGAATCTGGGGGTGCAGAGTTGGGGGGTGCAAGATTGGGGGTAGCAGGGTTTTGGGGAGCAGGGTTTCGGGGTCAGGCTTTAGGGGGACAGGGTTTGGGGGGCAGGGTTGGGAGGGATGATTTTGGGGTGCAGGGTTTAGGGCAGCAGGATCTTGGGGTGAAGGGGTTTGGGGTGAAGGGTTGGGTAGGACAGGATTTGGGGTGCAGGTTTTTAGGGTGCAACTTGTGGGGGTCAGGATTTGGGGTACAGGGTTTGGGGGTGCAGGGTTTAGTGGTGCAGGGTTTGGGGGTGCAGGTCTTGGGGAGGCAGAATTAGGGTGCAAGACTTGAGGGTGCAGGGTTTGGGGGTTTGGGACATGGGGCTGGAGGATTTGGGGGTGCAGGATTTGGGGTGCAGTGTGTGGGGGTGTGTCCTGGTTTTGTTAAAAACAAGTTTCTCTTTTAGTGAATTTGCCTGTCAGCTCAAGCCTTCATGTCAGCTGCATTTTCCTGGAGAACCAGACACATGTTTTGGCAAACCCAGCAATGGAATGAAAACTTATTGATAAGCACGGATGGACATCTCGCGAGAGGGGCAACGAGAAAACTGATGTCCGAGAGACTGACCAACGGTGAATAACATTCCATTCACGTGAATACTTCATATAAAAGTGGGAGATCACGAGGATCTCGTCCCCTTTGCCTTTTCCCTTTTCTCCTCATGGCTGACATTAGGAGAGGACCTTGCTGGTCGTCCCTGCGAACGGAGGCCAGTGAGAGACTGAATCCAGCTCCGGTTGGCTGCAGAGTCTGATCCAGGACTTTGGGTGCTGGCTCTGCAGTTGCTGAGACTTACAAGATTGGTTTTGTATATTTTGTATTATTTTCTCGATTCTCATCAGTAGCATCAGTAAAACATCTTGAACTTTTCCAGCTCTCTCCCCTCTGTGCTTCTTCCCCTCCCGATCGCCTGTGCTGAGTGGGAAGGGGGGAGAGGGAGGGGCAAAAGGGGGAAGTGGGGGGGAGAAGAGGTTGACAACACATCTGCCAGGGTTTGATTGTCACCCCGCAATCCTAACCCTCGACAGATAATTGGCGCCCAACGTGGGGCCAGAGAACGGGGTAAATTTGGAGATTTTTGGCTTTTCTACTGCTCTGACGTACCTTTCAATTTTCTTGGCACGGTGCTAGCTCATAGAGTTGTGATACTCGCGCGTCTGTTTGATTCGGATATTATTTAGTCGTGATGATGATCCTGTGTGGTTTGGCACTGGTTTATTTCATTATACTGCAGCCGCTAATGTATTTTTACTCGTTTTTGCTTTACCTTGAAAAACCTCCAGGAGAGATTAAAGAGCAGAATGGCTCTATATTTGCTAATTGGTCAAGCGAATCTTTAGAAAGGCTGACTAACAATACTTTTGTGATTTCGCTGGGACAGTTTGCAAATGTGTTAGAGAACTTTGAATATCCTTGGAGCTTTGATAGAACTGTGATGGTGTTATCTGGTTTGCTGAATGTGTGTCAGTTTGTGTTACTGTTAAGAGAAATAAGGTTCAATAGGAGGTTTGCGTCTCTTCTTAGTCCTGAGATTTGCGGTGCGCCTTCGGAAGCTTTAGCAAAAAGCACTCCTGGCCGCTCGAGAAAAGGCAAAACAGCCAAAGCTGCTGCTGCAGCCACTGCCCCCCCAACCGCGGCTTCGCAGGCTGAAGCTCCAGCTCCTCCGCATTGCTCCTCTGCCAAGGGCGCTGCAGATAACGTTACTTCTCCAGCCTCAAAGGCTGACAAGGCAGCCCCCCCGCCTTCACACACTGGGCACTGTTGCTGCTGTAACCACAGCAATCACTGTGACAGTCATTCAGACTCTGGAAATGAATCAGATGATGGTGAACCCATATCAGCATCAGTTGCTGGTTGTAAGAAAGTCACTAGAAAGACCACCCGTGCAGCAGGTGATGGCACAGGGCCAACATCAACCCAAGAGGCATCATCAGGACAGGGAGGAGATGAAGTGACCACCACTCGGTCCTTTTCTCCAGGTGAGCTGAGAGACCTGCGAAAAGACTTCAGTCGTCGTGAAGGCGAGAATATTTTAACCTGGCTGCTGCGATGCTGGGACAACGGGGCAGAAACAATTGAATTAGAAGGTGGTGAAGCCAGGCAGCTGGGATCTCTGTCAAAAGATTCCACCATTGATAGGGCAATTTCAAGAGAGTCTAATGCCGCTACTCTCTGGACCCGACTCCTGCAGCTATGAAAGTCAGATTTCCCTACAAGGAAGATTGTATATCCAAGTTAGGGAAATGGAATACAATGGAGAGAGGTATCCAGTTCCTGAGAGAATGAGCTGTGCGAGAGATCATCTATCTAGGACCAAACAGCCAAGAGGGGACAGACCCAGATAGAATCAATTGTACACGATCTATGTGGCGCAGATTTGTACAAAGTGCACCACCTGCATATGCTAAGTCATTGGCAGGAATGGTCTGGTCAGCTAGAGGTGTACAAGAAATTAATGAAGTGATTGAGCAGCTCCGGTACTTTGAGGACAGCCTTGCTGGTTCTCTACGGGCTTGTGTCTCCGCTGTGGAGAAACTGTGTGAAAAATCTGATGACCGGTTTGAAAAGCTGTTGCAAGAAATCCAAGAGCTCAGAGCAGACTCGTACCGTTCACGACCTGCACAAACCTATGTTTCAGCTGTTAGGAGAAGGCGTTTCCAATCTCGAGAGAGAGGGCAGAGGCAGCCCACAAAAAGAGGTTCACTGTGGTTCTTCCTACATGAGCAGGGAGAAAACATGAACAAGTGGCATGGAAGGCCGACCTCAGAACTTCAGGAACGAGTACGTGAGATAAAAGGAAAAACTCCTAGGAAGGTGGCTGCTCCAGTTTACAAAAGGAGCAGAAGAGATTCTGATGCTCTTGAAGGAACCTCTAATTCACACCCAGAGACTGTGCAAAACAGGAATTAGAGGTGCCCTGCCTCCAACCAGGTGGAGGAAAGGGATAACAGAGTTTATTGGACTGTACAAATACTATGGCCTGGTACAACACAACCCCAGGAGTACAAAGCTTTAGTGGACACTGGTGCTCAGTGCACAATAATTCCTTCTGATTATAAAGGAACGCAATCCATCAATATTGTTGGAGTGACTGGGGGATCCCAGGAGCTGACTGTTGTAGAGGCTGAAATGAGCCTAACTGGAAAAAACTGGCAAAAGCATCCCATTGTGACTGGTCCAGATGCTCCGTGCATCCTTGGCATAGACCACCTCAGGAGAGGGTATTTTAAGGACCCAAAAGGGTATAGGTGGGCATTTGGTATAGCAGCTGTGGACACTGAGAAAATTGAACAACTGTCTCATTTACCGGGTCTTTCAGATGACCCCTCTGTTGTAGGACTGCTGAGGGTTGACGATCAGCAGGTGCCAATTGCTACCACGAGGGTGCATCGCCGGCAATATCGCACCAGTCGAGACTCTTTGATTCCTATACAGAAGCCGATCCGTCAATTGGAAAGCCAGGGTGTGATCAGTAAGACCCGCTCACCTTTTAACAGCCCAGTCTGGCCAGTGCGTAAGTCTGGTGATGAGTGGAGACCAACTGTAGGCTATCGTGGCCTGAATGAAGTTACAGCACACTGAATGCTGCTGTGCCTGACATGCTAGAACTGCAATTTGAACTGGAGTCAAAGGCAGTGAAGTGCGATGCTACAATTGACATTGCTCATGCATTTTCTCTATTCCTGCAGCAGCAGAGTGCAGGCCGCAGTTTGCTTTCACCTGGAGGGGCATCCAGTACACATGGAATCGCTTGCCCCAGGGGTGGAAACACAGTGCTACCATCTGCCATGGGCTGATCCAGACCACGCTGGAGCAAGGTGAAGCTCCAGAACACTTGCAATACATTGATGACATCATCGTATGGGGCGACACAGCGAAAGAAGTCTTCAAAAAAGGTGAGAGAATAATTCAGATTATTTGGGATGCTGGTTTTGCCATAAAACGAAGCAAGGTCAAGGGACCTGCACGGGAGATCCAGTTTTTAGGAATAAAATGGCAAGATGGCCGTCGTCAGATCCCAATGGAGGTGATCAACAAAACTGCAGCAATGTCTCCACCTACTAATAAAAAGGAGACACAGACTTTCTTGGGCGTTGTAGGTTTTTGGAGAATGCACATTCCTGACTACAGCCACATTGTGAGCCTCTCTATCGAGTGACTCGTAAAAAGAACCAATTTGAGTGGGGCCCTGAACGCCAAGCCTTTGAACAAATGAAGCGTGAGATAACTCATGCGGTGGCCCTTGGACCAGTCCGAACTGGACTAGATGTTAAAAATGTGCTCTACACCGCAGCCGGAGATAATGGACTTACCTGGAGCCTCTGGCACAAAGCACCAGGAGAAACCTGAGGTCGACCCTTAGGTTTTTGGAGTCAAGGATACAAAGGATATGAGGCCAACTGTACTGCAACTGAAAAGGAGAGACTGGCAGCATATGAAGGAGTTCGAGCTGCTTCAGAAGTGATGGGCACTGAAGCACAGCTCCTCCTGCACCTCGACTGCCGGTGCTGAGCTGGGTGTGCAAAGGGACGGTTCCCTCTCCACATCATGGCACCGAAGTTACATGGAGTAAATGGATTGCACTGATCACGCAATGAGCTCGGATTGGAAGTCCCAACCGTCCAGGGATATTAGAAGTGATTACAGACTGGCCAGAAAGCAAAGACTTTGGGATGTCTGCAGATGAGGAGGAAGTAAAACGTGCTGAAGAAGCACCACCATATAATCCGCTTTCAGAGACTGATAAGCAGTGTGCACTGTTCACAGGTGGATCCTGTCGTCTGTAGGAAAACATCGAAGGTGAAAGCTGCTGTGTGGAGTCCCACACGACAAGTTACAGAAGCCACTGAAGGACAAGGTGAATCCAGTCAGTTTGCAGCAGTGAAAGCCATCCAGCTGGCTTTGGACATTGCCGAACGAGAGAAGTGGCCAATGCTTTGTCTCTATACTGACTCATGGATGGGAGCAAATGCCTTGTGGGGGTGGCTACGGCAATGGAAGAAAAGCAACTGGCAGCGCAGAGGTGAAACCATTGGGAACCACGCTGTGGGAAGACATTGCTGCTCGGCTGGAGAGCCTGCCTGGGGAAGTTGGTCATGTAGATGCTCATGTGCCTAAAAGTCGAGCCACCGAGGAACATCGAAACAACCAACAAGCAGATCAAGCTGCTAAGATTAAAGTAGCTGAGGTGGACTTGGACTGGCAACATAAAGGTGAACTTTTCCTAGCTCGGTGGGCCTATGGTGCTTCAGGGCATCAAGGTAGAGATGCAACATACAAATGGGCTCGTGATCGAGGGGTGCATTTAACTATGGACACTGTTTCACAGGTTATTCATGAATGTGAAACTTGCGCCGAAATCAAACAAGCAAAACGGTTAAAACCTGTATGGTATGGGGGGCGATGGTTAAAGTATAAGTATGGAGAAGCTTGGCAGATTGATTATATTACACTTCCACAAACACGTCAAGGTAAGCGTTATGTACTTACAATGGTGGAAGCAACCACTGGATGGTTGGAAACATCTGCCGTACCTCCTGCTACAGCCCGAAATACCATCTTGGGCCTTGAGAAGCAAGTCCTTTGGTGGCCGGGTACGCCAGAAAGAATTGAATCAGACAATGGTACTCATTTCAAAACCACTATTATAGACAACTGGGCCAAAGAACATGGTATTGAGTGGGTGTATCATATTCCATATCATGCACCAGCCTCTGGGAAAACTGAAAGGTGCAATGGTTTGTTAAAAACTACACTAAAGGCACTTGGTGGTGGAGCCTTTAAAAACTGGGATTCACATTTAGCAAAAGCCACTTGGTTGGTCAACACTAGGGGATCAACCAATCGAGCCGGGCCTGCCCAATCAGAAATTCTATGGACTGTAGAAGGAGATAAAGTCCCTGTAGTACACATGAAAAATATCTTAGGAAAGGCAGTCTGGGTTCCTCCTGCCTCAGGCACAGGCAAACCTATTCGTGGGATTGTTTTTGCCCAGGGACCTGGCAGCACCTGGTGGGTGATGCTTAAGGATGGAGAAGTTCGGTGTGCACCTCAAGGGGATTTGATTTTAGGTGAAAATGTGCAATGCTGAACTGTACGATGTGAATTGCCGCACTAACAATGTTTAATAAGTGTCTTTCAGATCAAGACAATGGTGATGAAACCAGCGCTGGCTTCTTCGAGTGGCGCCCGACACCTTCTTGGAAGTTGGTGTCCTTAACCCACCAACAGGGGTCATGAGATGCACTTGGACCATTTTCCCTGCCCTGGGAGACTGTGGTGACAAAATGAACTTAATGAACTTTTCAAAGGATGGTCCACTGATTAATTACTCCTGTGTATATATGTACATATATATATATATATATATATATATATATATATAGTAGTGATTAATTAGATTGTATTGATAGATTGTATTGATAAGGTTTAAGTATTCAGTGAATGTCATATGATAAGGGGTGGAATGTCCTGGTTTTGTTAAAAACAAGTTTCTCTTTTAGCGAATTTTTGCCTGTCAGCTAAAGCCTTCATGTCAGCTGCATTTTCCTGGAGAACCCAACACATGTTTTGGTTAAACCCAGCAAGGGAATGCAAACTTATTGATAAGCACGGATGGACATCTCGCGAGAGGGGCAACGAGAAACTGGTGATCGAGAGACTGACCAACGGTGAATAACATTCCATTCACGTGAATACTTCATATAAAAGTGGGAGATCACGAGGATCTCGTCCCTTTTTCCCTTCCCTTTTGCCTTTTTCCTTCCCTTCTGCTCATGGCCGACATCAGGAGAGGACCTTGCTGGTCGTCCCTGCGAACGGAGGCCAGTGAGAGACTGAATCCAGCTCCGGTTGGCTGCAGAGTCTGATCCAGGACTTTGGGTGCTGGCTCTGCAGTTGCTCAGACTTACAAGATGGGTTTTGTATACTTGTATTATTTTCTCTGTTCTTATCAGTAGCATCAGTAAAACATCTTGAACTTTTCCAACTCTCTCCCCTCTGTGCTTCTTCCCCTCCCGATCGCCTGTGCTGAGTGGGAAGGGGGGAGAGGGAGGGGCAAAAGGGGGAGTGGGGGGGAGAGGAGGTTGACAACACATCTGGCAGGGTTTGATTGTCACCCCGCACTCCTAACCCTCGACAGGGACAAAGGGGGTCCTGGGATGTCACAATGGGCCCTGGGGACAAAGGGCGGTCGCCAGGATATCACAATGGGCTCTGGTGACAATGGGGTCCCCAGGATGTCACAATGGGCCCTGGGGACAAGTTGGGGTCCCCTGAATTTCACAATGGGCCCTGGGGACAAAGAGGGCTCCCCAGCATATCACAATGGGCCCTGGGGACAATGGGGGGTCCTGGGACGTCACAATGGGCCCTGGGGACAAGGGGGGGTCCCCAGGATGTCACAATGGGCCCTGGGGACAAAGAGCGTCCCCAGCATGTCACAATGGGCCCTGGGGACAAAGGGGGTCCCCACGCTATCAGAATGGGCCCTGGGGACAAAGGGGGGTCCCCTGAATGTCACAATGGGCCCTGGGGACAATGGGGGGTCCTGGGATGTCTCAATGAGCCCTGCGGACAAGGGTGGTACCCACGGTGTCACAATGGGCCCTGGGCACAACGGGGGGTCCCCATAGTGTCACAATGGGTCCTGGGGACAATGGGGGGTCCTGGGACGTCACAATGGGCCCTGGGGACAAGGGGGGGTCCCCAGGATGTCACAATGGGCCCTGGGGAAAAAGAGGGGTCCCCTGAATGTCACAATGGGCCCTGGGGACAAGGGGGTGCCGAGGATGTCACAATGGGCCCTGGGGACAATGGGGGGTCCTGGGATGTCACAATGGGCCCTGGGGACAATGGGAGTCCCCAGGGTGTCACAATGGGCCTTGGGAACAAGGGGGTCCCCCAGATATCACAATGGGCCCTGGGGACAATGTAAGGTCCTGGGCTGTCACAATGGACCCTGAGGACAAGGGGGCTCCCCAGAATGTCACAATGAAGTCTTGGGACAAAGGGGGTCCCCAGGATGTCACAATGGGCCCTGGGGACAAAGCGGGGGTCCTGGAATCTCACAATGGGCCCCAGTGACAAAGGGGGTCCCTATGGTGCCACAATGGGCCCTGGGGACAAAGGGGGTCCCCTGGATGTCAAAATGGGCTCTGGGGACAAGGAGGGTCCCCAGGATGTCACAATGGGCCCTGGGGACAAAGGGGGTCCCCACGGTATCAGAATGGGCCCTGGGGACAAGGGGGGTCCCCTGAATGTCACAATGGGCCCTGGGGACAATGGGGGGTCCTGGGATGTCACAATGAGCCCTGCAGACAAGGGTGGTACCCACAGTGTCACAATGGGCCCTGGGCACAAGGGGGGGTCCCCATAGTGTCACAATGGACCCTGGGGACAAGGGGGTGCCGAGGATGTCACAATGGGCCCTGGGGACAATGGGGGGTCCTGGGACCGCACAATGGGCCCTGAGGACAATGGTGGGTCCCCTGAATGTCAAAATGGGCCCTGGGGACAAAGGGGGGTCCGCAGGATGTCACAATGGGCACTGGGGACAAAGGGGGGGTCCCCAGGATGTCACAATGGGCCCCGGGGACAATGTGGGGTCCTGGGATTTCACAATGGGCCCCAGTGACAAAGGGGGTCCCCTGAATGTCACAATGGGTCCTGGGGACAATGGGGGGTCCTGGGACGTCACAATGGGCCCTGGGGACAAGGGGGGGTCCCCAGGATGTCACAATGGGCCCTGGGGACAAAGAGGGGTCCCCTGAATGTCACAATGGGCCCTGGGGACAATGGGGGGCATCCAGGATGTCAGAATGAGTCATGAGGACAAGGGGGGGTCCCCATGGTGTCACAATGGGTCCCCAGTGACAAGGAGGGGTCCCCATGGTGTCACAATAGGCCCTGGGGACAAAGTGGGGTCCAAGAATGTCACAATGGGCCCTGGGGACAAAAGGGGTTGCCATAGTGCCACAATGGGCCCTGGGGTCAAAGGAGGTCCCCATGGTGCTACAATGGGCCCTGGGGACAAAGGGGGGTCCTGGAATGTCACAATGAGCCCTGGGGACAAAGTGGGTGTCCCCATGGTGCCACAACGGGCCCTGGGAGGAAGGGGATGGCCAGGATGTCACAATGGGTCCTGGGGAAAATGGGGGGTGCCCAGGATGTCACAATGGACCCTGAGGACAAGCGGGGGTCTCCATGGTGTCACAATGGGCCCCAGTGACAAAGGGGGTCCCCTGAATGTCACAATAGGTCGTGGGGACAATAGGGGGTCCTGGGACGTCACAATGGGCCCTGGGGACAAGGAGGGATCCCCAGGATGTCACAATGGGCCCTGGGGACAATGGGGGGTCCTGGGACGTCACAATGGGCCCTGGGGACAAGGGGGGGTCCCCAGGATGTCACAATGGGCCCTGGGGACAAAGAGGGGTCCCCTGAATGTCACAATGGGCCCTGGGAACAAGGGGGTGCAGAGGATGTCACGATGGGCCCTGGAGACAAAGGGGGGTCCTGGGACATCACAATGGGCCCTGGGGACAAGGAGGGATCCCCAGGATGTCACAATGGGCCCTGGGGACAATGGGGGGTCCTGGGACGTCACAATGGGCCCTGGGGACAAGGGGGGGTCCCCAGGATGTCACAATGGGCCCTGGGGACAAGGGCGTGCCGAGGATGTCACAATGGGCCCTGGGGACAATGGGGGGTCCTGGGATGTCACAATGGGCCCTGGGGACAAGGTGGGGTCCCCAGGATGTCACAATGGGCCTTGGGAACAAGGGGGTCCCCCAGATATCACAATGGGCCCTGGGGACAATGTAAGGTCCTGGGCTGTCACAATGGACCCTGAGGACAAGGGGGGACCCCAGGATGTCACAATGAAATCTTGGGACAAAGGGGGTCCCCAGGATGTCACAATGGGCCCTGGGGACAAAGGGGGTCCCCAAGATATCACAATGGGCCCTGGGGACAAGGGGGGTCCCCTGAATGTCACAATGGGCCCTGGGGACAATGGGGGGTCCTGGGATGTCACAATGAGCCCTGGGGACAAGGGTGGTACCCACGGTGTCACAATGGGCCCTGGGCACAAGGGTGGGTCCCCATAGTGTCACAATGGACCCTGGGGACAAGGGGGTGCCGAGGATGTCACAATGGGCCCTGGGGACAATGGGGGGTCCTGGGACCTCACAATGGGCCCTGAGGACAATGGTGGGTCCCCTGAATGTCAAAATGGGCCCTGGGGACAAAGGGGGGTCCGCAGGATGTCACAATGGGCACTGGGATAAAGGGGGGGTCCCCATGGTGTCACAATGGGCCCAAGTGACAAGGAGGGTCCCCACGGTGCCACGATGGGTCCTGGGGACAAGGGCGTCCCCCAGATGTCACAATGGGCCCTGGGGACAATGGGAGGCCCCAAGGTGTTCAGAACGAGCCCTGGGGACAAAGTGGAATCCTGGAATGTCACAATGGCCCCCAGTGACAAAGGGGTTCCCCATGGTCCCACAATGGGCCGTGGGGACAAAAGGGGTCCCCAGGATTTCACAATAGCACTGGGGACAAAGGGGGGTCATGGGATGTCACAATGGGCTCCAGTGACAAAGAGGGTCCTCATGGTGCCACAATGGGCCCTGGGGACAAAGGGGGTCCCCTGGATGTCACAATGGGCCCTGGGGACAAGGAGTGTCCCCAGCATGTCACAATGGGCCCTGGGGACAAAGGGGGTCCCCACGGTATCAGTATGGGCCCTGGGGACAAAGGGGGGTCCTGGGACGTCACAATGGGCCCTGGGGACAAGGAGGGATCCCCAGGATGTCACAATGGGCCCTGGGGACAATGGGGGGTCCCCCAGATGTCACAATGAGCCCTGGGGACCAGGGGGGGTCCTGGGATGTCACAATGGGCCCCAGTGACAAAGAGGGTCCTCATGGTGCCACAATGGGCCCCAGTGACAAAGGGGGTCCCCTGGATGTCACAATGGGCTCTGGGGACAATGGGGGGTCCTGGGACGTCACAATGGGCCCTGGGGACAGGGAGGGCACCCCAGGATGTCACACAGGGCCCTGGGGACAATGGCGGGTCCTGGGACGTCACAGTGGGCCCTGGGAAGAAGGGGGGGTCCCCAGGATGTCACAATGGGCCCTGGGGACAAAGAGGGGTCCCCTGAATGTCACAATGGGCCCTGGGGACAAGGGGGTGCCGAGGATGTCACAATGGGCCCTGGGGAAAATGGGGGTCCTGGCACGTCACGATGGGCCCTGGGGACAAGGAGGGATTCCCAGGATGTCACAATGGGCCCTGGGGACAAGGGGGTGTCCCCAGGATGTCACAATGGGCCCTGCGGACAAGGGTGGTACCCACGGTGTCACAATGGTCACTGGGACAAGGGGGGGTCCCTATAGTGTCACAATGGGTCCTGGGGACAAGTGGGGTCCCCTGAAAGTCACAATGGGCCCTGGGGACAATGTGGGGTCCTGGGATGTCACAATGGGCCCCAGTGACAAACGGGGGCCCCTGAATGTCACAATGGGCCCTGGGGACAATGGGGGGTCCTGGGACGTCACAATGGGCCCTGGGGACAATGGCGGGTCCTGGGATGTCACAATGGGCCCTGGGGACAAGGTGGGGTCCCCAGGACGTCACAATGGGCCCTGGGGACAAAGAGGGGTCCCCTGAATGTCACAATGGGCCCTGGGCACAAGGGGGTGCCGAGGATGTCACAATGGGCCCTGGGGACAATGGGGGGTCCTGGGATGTCACAATGGGCCCTGAGGACAATGGTGGGTCCCCTGAATGTCACAATGGGCCCTGGGGACAAAGGGGGGTCCGCAGGATGTCACAATGGGCACTGGGGACAAAGGGGGGCGTCCCCATGGTGTCACAATGGGCCCAAGTGACAAGGAGGGTCCCCACGGTGCCACGATGGGTCCTGGGGACAAGGGCGTCCCCCAGATGTCACAATGGGCCCTGGGGACAATGGGGTTGCCGAGGATGTCACAATGGGCCCTGGGGACAATGGGAGTCCCCAAGGTGTCAGAACGAGCCCTGGGGACAAAGTGGAATCCTGGAATGTCACAATGGCCCCCAGTGACAAAGGGGTTCCCCATGGTGTCACAATGGGCCGTGGGGACAAAAGGGGTCCCCAGGATTTCACAATAGCACTGGGGACAAAGGGGGGTCATGGGATGTCACAATGGGCTCCAGTGACAAAGAGGGTCCTCATGGTGCCACAATGGGCCCTGGGGACAAAGGGGGTCCCCTGGATGTCACAATGGGCCCTGGGGACAAAGGGGGTCCCCACGGTATCAGTATGGGCCCTGGGGACAAAGGGGGGTCCTGGGACGTCACAATGGGCCCTGGGGACAAGGGGGGGTCCTGGGACGTCACAATGGGCCCTGGGGACAAGGGGGTGCAGAGGATGTCACAATGGGCCCTGGGGACAATGTCGGGTCCTGGGACGTCACAATGGGCCCTGGGGACAAGGGGGGGTCCCCAGGATGTCACAATGGGCCCTGGGGACAAAGAGGGGTCCCCTGAATGTCACAATGGGCCCTGGGGACAAGGGGGTGCAGTGGATGTTACAATGGGCCCTGGGGACCATGGGGGGTGTCCAGGATGTGAGAATGAGTCCTGAGGACAAGGGGGGGTCCCCATGGTGTCACAATGGGTCCCCAGTGACAAGGAGGGGTCCCCATGGTGTCACAATAGGCCCTGGGGACAAAGTGGGGTCCAAGAATGTCACAATGGGCCCTGGGGACAAAAGGGGTTGCCATGGTGCCACAATGGGCCCTGGGGTCAAAGGGGGTCCCCATGGTGCTACAATGGGCCCTGGGGACAAAGGGGGGTCCTGGCATATCACAATGGGCCCTGGGGACAAAGGGGGTGTCCCCATGGTGCCACAACGGGCCCTGGGAGCAAGGGGGTGGCCAGGATGTCACAATGGGTCCTGGGGAAAATGGGGGGTGCCTAGGATGTCACAATGGACCCTGAGGACAAGCGGGGGTCTCCATGGTGTCACAATGGGCCCCAGTGACAAAGGGGGTCCCCTGAATGTCACAATAGGTCCTGGGGACAATGGGGGGTCCTGGGACGTCACAATGGGCCCTGGGGACAAGGGGGGGTCCCCAGGATGTCACAATGGGCCCTGGGGACAAAGAGGGGTCCCCTGAATGTCACAATGGGCCCTGGGGACAAGGGGGTGCAGAGGATGTCACAATGGGCCCTGGGGACAATGGGGGGTCCTGGGACATCACAATGGGCCCTGGGGACAAGGAGGGATCCCCAGGATGTCACAATGGGCCCTGGGGACAATGGGGGGTCCTGGGACGTCACAATGGGCCCTGGGAAGAAGTGGGGGTCCCCAGGATGTCACAATGGGCCCTGGGGACAAGGGGGTGCCGAGGATGTCACAATGGGCTCTGGGGACAATGGGGGGTCCTGGGATGTCACAATGGGCCCTGGGGACAAGGGTGGGTCCCCAGGATGTCACAATGGGCCTTGGGAACAAGGGGGTCCCCCAGATATCACAATGGGCCCTTGGGACAATGTAAGGTCCTGGGCTGTCACAATGGACCCTGAGGACAAGGGGGGTCCCTAGGATGTCACAATGAAGTCCTGGGACAAAGGGGGTCCCCAGGATGTCACAATGGGCCCTGGGGACAAAGGGGGTCCCCACGGTATCAGAATGGGCCCTGGGGACAAGGGGGGTCCCCTGAATGTCACAATGGGCCCTGGGGACAATGGGGGGTCCTGGGATGTCACAATGAGCCCTGGGGACAAGGGTGGTACCCACAGTGTCACAATGGGCCCTGGGGACAATGGGGGGGTCCCCATAGTGTCACAATGGACCCTGGGGACAAGGGGGTGCCGAGGATGTCACAATGGGCCCTGGGGACAATGGGGGGTCCTGGGACCGCACAATGGGCCCTGAGGACAATGGTGGGTCCCCTGAATGTCAAAATGGGCCCTGGGGACAAAGGGGGGTCCCCAGGATGTCACAATGGGCCCTGGGGACAATGTGGGGTCCTGGGATTTCACAATGGGCCCCAGTGACAAAGGGGGTCCCCTGAATGTCACAATGGGTCCTGGGGACAATGGGGGGTCCTGGGACGTCACAATGGGCCCTGGGGACAAGGGGGGGTCCCCAGGATGTCACAATGGGCCCTGGGGACAAAGAGGGGTCCCCTGAATGTCACAATGGGCCCTGGGGACAGGGGGGTGCAGTGGATGTCACAATGGGCCCTGGGGACAATGGGGGGCATCCAGGATGTCAGAATGAGTCATGAGGACAAGGGGGGGTCCCCATGGTGTCACAATGGGTCCCCAGTGACAAGGAGGGGTCCCCATGGTGTCACAATAGGCCCTGGGGACAAAGTGGGGTCCAAGAATGTCACAATGGGCCCTGGGGACAAAAGGGGTTGCCATAGTGCCACAATGGGCCCTGGGGTCAAAGGGGGTCCCCATGGTGCTACAATGGGCCCTGGGGACAAAGGGGGGTCCTGGGATGTCACAATGGGCCCTGGGGACAAGGGGGGGTCCCCAGGATGTCACAATGGGCCCTGGAGACAAAGAGGGGTCCCCTGAATGTCACAATGGGCCCTGGGGACAAGGGGGTGCAGAGGATGTCACGATGGGCCCTGGAGACAATGGGGGGTCCTGTGACATCACAATGGGCCCTGGGGACAAGGAGGGATCCCCAGGATGTCACAATGGGCCCTGGGGACAATGGGGGGTCCTGGGACGTCACAATGGGCCCTGGGGACAAGGGGGGGTCCCCAGGATGTCACAATGGGCCCTGGGGACAAGGGCGTACCGAGGATGTCACAATGGGCCCTGGGGACAATGGGGGGTCCTGGGATGTCACAATGGGCCCTGGGGACAAGGTGGGGTCCCCAGGATGTCACAATGGGCATTGGGAACAAGGGGGTCCCCCAGATATCACAATGGGCCCTGGGGACAATGTAAGGTCCTGGGCTGTCACAATGGACCCTGAGGACAAGGGGGGACCCCAGGATGTCACAATGAAATCTTGGGACAAAGGGGGTCCCCAGGATGTCACAATGGGCCCTGGGGACAAAGGGGGTCCCCAAGATATCACAATGGGCCCTGGGGACAAGGGGGGTCCCCTGAATGTCACAATGGGCCCTGGGGACAATGGGGGGTCCTGGGATGTCACAATGAGCCCTGGGGACAAGGGTGGTACCCACGGTGTCACAATGGGCCCTGGGCACAAGGGGGGGTCCCCATAGTGTCACAATGGACCCTGGGGACAAGGGGGTGCCGAGGATGTCACAATGGGCCCTGGGGACAATGGGGGGTCCTGGGACCTCACAATGGGCCCTGAGGACAATGGTGGGTCCCCTGAATGTCAAAATGGGCCCTGGGGACAAAGGGGGGTCCGCAGGATGTCACAATGGGCACTGGGGATAAAGGGGGGGTCCCCATGGTGTCACAATGGGCCCAAGTGACAAGGAGGGTCCCCACGGTGCCACGATGGGTCCTGGGGACAAGGGCGTCCCCCAGATGTCACAATGGGCCCTGGGGACAATGGGGTTGCCCAGGATGTCACAATGGGCCCTGGGGACAATGGGGTTGCCCAGGATGTCACAATGGGCCTTGGGAACAAGGGGGTCCCCCAGATATCGCAATGGGCCCTGGGGACAAAGTAAGGTCCTGGGCTGTCACAATGGACCCTGAGGACAAGGGGGGTCCCCCAGATGTCACAATGGGCCCTGGGGACCAGGGGGAGTCCTGGGATGTCACAATGGGCCCCAGTGACAAAGAGGGTCCTCATGGTGCCACAATGGGCCCCAGTGACAAAGGGGGTCCCCTGGATGTCACAATGGGCTCTGGGGACAATGGGGGGTCCTGGGACGTCACAATGGGCCCTGGGGACAAGGAGGGCACCCCAGGATGTCACACAGGGCCCTGGGGACAATGGCGGGTCCTGGGACGTCACAGTGGGCCCTGGGAACAAGGTGGGGTCCCCAGGATGTCACAATGGGCCCTGGGGACAAAGAGGGGTCCCCTGAATGTCACAATGGGCCCTGGGGACAAGGGGGTGCCGAGGATGTCACAATGGGCCCTGGGGAAAATGGGGGTCCTGGCACGTCACGATGGGCCCTGGGGACAAGGAGGGATTCCCAGGATTTCACAATGGGCCCTGCGGACAAGGGTGGTACCCACGGTGTCACAATGGTCACTGGGACAAGGGGGGGGTCCCTATAGTGTCACAATAAGTCCTGGGGACAAGTGGGGTCCCCTGAAAGTCACAATGGGCCCTGGGGACAATGTGGGGTCCTGGGATGTCACAATGGGCCCCAGTGACAAACGGGGGCCCCTGAATGTCACAATGGGCCCTGGGGACAATGGGGGGTCCCCAGGATGTCACAATGGGCCCTGGGGACAATGGCGGGTCCTGGGACGTCACAATGGGCCCTGGGGACAAGGGGGGGTCCCCAGGACGTCACAATGGGCCCTGGGGACAAAGAGGGGTCCCCTGAATGTCACAATGGGCCCTGGGCACAAGGGGGTGCCGAGGATGTCACAATGGGCCCTAGGGACAATGGGGGGTCCTGGGATGTCACAATGGGCCCTGAGGACAATGGTGGGTCCCCTGAATGTCACAATGGGCCCTGGGGACAAAGGGGGGTCCGCAGGATGTCACAATGGGCACTGGGGACAAAGGGGGGCGTCCCCATGGTGTCACAATGGGCCCAAGTGACAAGGAGGGTCCCCACGGTGCCACGATGGGTCCTGGGGACAAGGGCGTCCCCCAGATGTCACAATGGGCCCTGGGGACAAAGGGGGGTGGGCAGGATGTCACAATGGGCCCTGGGGACAATGGGAGTCCCCAAGGTGTCAGAACGAGCCCTGGGGACAAAGTGGAATCCTGGAATGTCACAATGGCCCCCAGTGACAAAGGGGTTCCCCATGGTGTCACAATGGGCCGTGGGGACAAAAGGGGTCCCCAGGATTTCACAACAGCACTGGGGACAAAGGGGGGTCATGGGATGTCACAATGGGCTCCAGTGACAAAGAGGGTCCTCATGGTACCACAATGGGCCCTGGGGACAAAGGGGGTCCCCTGGATGTCACAATGGGCCCTGGGGACAAGGAGGGTCCCCAGCATGTCACAATGGGCCCTGGGGACAAAGGGGGTCCCCACGGTATCAGTATGGGCCCTGGGGACAAAGGGGGGTCCTGGGACGTCACAATGGGCCCTGGGGACAAGGGGGGGTCCTGGGACGTCACAATGGGCCCTGGGGACAAGGGGGTGCAGAGGATGTCACAATGGGCCCTGGGGACAATGTCGGGTCCTGGGACGTCACAATGGGCCCTGGGGACAAGGGGGGGTCCCCAGGATGTCACAATGGGCCCTGGGGACAAAGAGGGGTCCCCTGAATGTCACAATGGGCCCTGGGGACAAGGGGGTGCAGTGGATGTTACAATGGGCCCTGGGGACAATGGGGGGTGTCCAGGATGTGAGAATGAGTCCTGAGGACAAGGGGGGGTCCCCATGGTGTCACAATGGGTCCCCAGTGACAAGGAGGGGTCCCCATGGTGTCACAATAGGCCCTGGGGACAAAGTGGGGTCCAAGAATGTCACAATGGGCCCTGGGGACAAAAGGGGTTGCCATGGTGCCACAATGGGCCCTGGGGTCAAAGGGGGTCCCCATGGTGCTACAATGGGCCCTGGGGACAAAGGGGGGTCCTGGGATGTCACAATGGGCCCTGGGGACAAAGGGGGTCCCCATGGTGCTACAATGGGCCCTGGGGACAAAGGGGGGTCCTGGGACGTCACAATGGGCCCTGGGGACAAGGAGGGATCCCCAGGATGTCAGAATGGGCCCTGGGGACAAAGAGGGGTCCCCTGAATGTCACAATGGGCCCTGGGGACAAGGGGGTGCAGAGGATGTCACAATGGGCCCTGGGGACAATGGGGGGTC
Source organism: Patagioenas fasciata (assembly GCF_037038585.1). Lineage (NCBI taxonomy): Eukaryota > Metazoa > Chordata > Aves > Columbiformes > Columbidae > Patagioenas > Patagioenas fasciata. Next base: position 138,313 of record NW_027288560.1, on the reverse strand, counting down.
CTGGGACATCACAATGGGCCCTGGAGACAAGGAGGGATCCCCAGGATGTCACAATGGGCCCTGGGGACAAGGAGGGATCCCCAGGATGTCACAATGGGCCCTGGGGACAATGGGGGGTCCTGGGATGTCACAATGGGCCCTGGGGACAAGGGTGGGTCCCCAGGATGTCACAATGGGCCTTGGGAACAAGGGGGTCCCCCAGATATCACAATGGGCCCTGGGGACAATGTAAGGTCCTGGGCTGTCACAATGGACCCTGAGGACAAGGGGGGTCCCTAGGATGTCACAATGAAGTCTTGGGACAAAGGGGGTCCCCAGGATGTCACAATGGGGCCTGGGGACCAGGGGGGGTCCCCAGGATGTCACAATGGGCCCCAGTGACAAAGGGGGTCCTTATGGTGCCACAATGGGCCCTGGGGACAAAGGGGGTCCCCTGGATGTCACAATGGGCTCTGGGGACAAGGAGGGTCCCCAGGATGTCACAATGGGCCCTGGGGACAAAGAGCGTCCCCAGGATGTCACAATGGGCCCTGGGGACTAGGGGGGGTCCTGGGATGTCACAATGGGCCCTAGTGACAAAGGGGGTCCCTATGGTGCCACAATGGGCCCTGGGGACAAAGGGGGTCCCCTGGATGTCACAATGGGCTCTGGGGATAAGGAGGGTCCCCAGGATGTCACAATGGGCCCTGGGGACAAAGAGCGTCCCTAGCATGTCACAATGGGCCCTGGGGACAAAGGGGGTCCCCATGGTATCAGAATGGGCCCTGGGGACAAAGGGGGGTCCCCTGAATGTCACAATGGGCCCTGGGGACAATGGGGGGTCCTGGGATGTCACAATGAGCCCTGCAGACAAGTGTGGTACCCACGGTGTCACAATGGGCCCTGGGCACAAGGGGGGGTCCCCATAGTGTCACAATGGGTCCTGGGGACAAGTGGGGTCCCCAGGATGTCACAATGGGCCCTGGGGACAATGTGGGGTCCCCTGAATGTCACAATGGGCCCTGGGGACAATGGGGGGTCCTGGGACCTCACAATGGGCCCTGAGGACAATGGTGGGTCCCCTGAATTTCAAAATGGGCCCTGGGGACAAAGGGGGGTCCGCAGGATGTCACAATGGGCACTGGGGACAAAGGGGGTGTCCCCAGGATGTCACAATGGGCCCTGGGGACAATGTGGGGTCCTGGGATTTCACAATGGGCCCCAGTGACAAAGGGGGGCCCCTGAATGTCACAATGGGCCCTGGGGACAATGGGGGGTCCCGGGACGTCACAATGGGCCTTGGGGTCAAGGAGGGATCCCCAGGATGTCACAATGGGCCCTGGGGACAATGGCGGGTCCTGGGACGTCACAATGGGCCCTGGGGACAAGGGGGGGTCCCCTGGATGTCACAATGGGCCCTGGGGACAAGGAGGGATTCCCAGGACGTCACAATGGGCCCTGGGGACAAGGGGGTGTCCCCAGGATGTCACAATGGGCCCTGCGGACAAGGGTGGTACCCACGGTGTCACAATGGGCACTGGGCACAAGGTGGGGTCCCTATAGTGTCACAACGGGTCCTGGGGACAAGTGGGGTCCCCTGAAAGTCACAATGGGCCCTGGGGACAATGTGGGGTCCTGGGATGTCACAATGGGCGCCAGTGACAAACGGGGGCCCCTGAATGTAACAATGGGACCTGGGGACAATGGGGGGTCCCGGGACGTCACAATGGGCCCTGGGGACAAGGAGGGATCCCCAGGATGTCACAATGGGCCCTGGGGACAAGGAGGGATTCCCAGGACGTCACAATGGGCCCTGGGGACAAGGGGGTGTCCCCAGGATGTCACAATGGGCCCTGGGGACAAGGGGTTCCGAGGATGTCACAATGGGCCCTGGGGACAAGGGAGATCCCCATGGTGTCACAATAAGCCCTGGGGACAAAGTGGGGTCCTGGGATGTCACAATGGGCCCTGGGGACAATGTGGGTCCTGGGACGTCACAATGGGCCCTGGGGACAATGGGGGTCCCCACGGTGCCACGATGGGTCCTGGGGACAAGGGCGTCCCCCTAGATGTCACAATGGGCCCTGGGGACAATGGGGTTGCCCAGGATGTCACAATGGACCCTGGGGACAAAGGGGGGGTCCCCATGGTGTCACAATGGGTCCCCAGTGAGAAGGAGGGTTCCCCATGGTGTCACAATAGGCCCTGGGGACAAAGTGGGGTCCTAGAATGTCACAATGAGCCCTGGGGATAAAGGGGGGTCCTGGGATGTCACAATGGGCCCTGGGGACAAGAGGGGATTCCTAGGATGTCACAATGGGCCCTGGGGACAAATGTGGTCCCCACGGTGTCACAATATGTCCTGGAGACAAAGAGGGGTCCCCAGGATGTCACAATGGGCCCTTGGGACAATGGGGTTCCTGGGATGTCACAATGGGTCCCCAGTGACAAAGGGGGTCCCCAGGATGTCTCAATGGGCCCTGAGGACAATGGGAGGTCCCCATGGTGTCACAATGGGTCCCCAGTGACAAGGGAGGTCTCCACGGTGCCAGGATGGGTCCTGGGGACAAGGAGGTCCCCAGGATGTCACAATGGGCCGTGGGGACAAAGAGGCTCCCCAGGATGTCACAATGGGACCTGGGGACAAGGGGGTCTCCAGGAACTCACAATGGGCTCTGGGGACAATGGAGGTTCCCCAGGATGTTCACAATAGGCCCTGAGGACAAGGGGTGGTCCCCATGCTGTCACAATGGGTCTCCAGTGACAAGGGGGTCCCCAAGGTGTCACAATGGGCCCTGGGGACAATGGGGGGTCCTGGGACGTAACAATAGGCCCTGGGGACAAGGGGGTTCCCCACAGTGTCACAATGGGCCCTGGGGACAAAGGGGGTCCGCACGGTGTTACAATGGTCCCGGGGGACAAAGGGGGATGCCCAGGATGTCACAATGGGCCCTGAGGACAAGGGGGGGTCCCCATGGTGTCACAATGGGTCCCCAGTGACAAGGAGGGTCCCCATGGTGTCACGATGGGTCCTGGGGACAAGGGGGTCCCCAGGATGTAACAATGGACCCTGGGGACAATGGGGGGTCCTGGGACGTCACAATGGGTCCCAGTGACATGGGGGTCCCCAGGATGTCACAATGGGCCCTGGGGACAATGTGGGGTCCTGGGATGTCACAATGGGCCCCAGTGACAAAGGGGGTCCCCTGAATGTCACAATGGGCCCTGGGGACAATGGGGGGTCCTGGGACGTCACAATGGGCCCTGGGGACAAGGAGGGATCCCCAGGATGTCACAATGGGCCCTGGGGACAAGGGGGGGTCGCCAGGATGTCACAATGGGCCCTGGGGACAAAGTAAGGTCCTGGGATGTCACAATGGGCCCTGGGGACAAGGGGGGGTCCCCAGGATGTCACAATGGGCCTTGGGAACAAAGGGGTCCCCCAGATATCACAATGGGCCCTGGGGACAATGTAAGGTCCTGGGCTGTCACAATGGACCCTGAGGACAAGGGGGGTCCCCAGGATGTCACAATGAAGTCTTGGGACAAAGGGGGTCCCCAGGATGTTCACAATGGGCCCTGGGGACCAGGGGGGGTCCTAGGATGTCACAATGGGCCCCAGTGACAAAGGGGGTCCCTATGGTGCCACAATGGGCCCTGGGGACAAAGGGGGTCCCCTGGATGTCACAATGGGCTCTGGGGACAAGGAGGGTCCCCAGGATGTCACAATGGGCCCTGGGGACAAAGAGGATCCCCAGCATGTCACAATGGGCCCTGGGGACAAAGGGGGTCCCCACGGTATCAGAATGGGCCCTGGGGACAAGGGGGGTCCCCTGAATGTCACAATAGGCCCTGGGGACAATGGGGGGTCCTGGGATGTCACAATGAGCCCTGCAGACAAGGGTGGTACCCACAGTGTCACAATGGGCCCTGGGCACAAGGGGGGGTCCCCATAGTGTCACAATGGACCCTGGGGACAAGGGGGTGCCGAGGATGTCACAATGGGCCCTGGGGACAATGGGGGGTCCTGGGACCTCACAATGGGCCCTGAGGACAATGGTGGGTCCCCTGAATGTCAAAATGGGCCCTGGGGACAAAGGGGGGTCCGCAGGATGTCACAATGGGCACTGGGGACAAAGGGGGGGTCCCCAGGATGTCACAATGGGCCCTGGGGACAGTGTGGGGTCCTGGGATTTCACAATGGGCCCCAGTGACAAAGGGGGTCCCCTGAATGTCACAATGGGTCCTGGGGACAATGGGGGCTCCTGGGACGTCACAATGGGCCCTGGGGACAAGGAGGGATTCCCAAAATGTCACAATGGGCCCTGGGGACAAGGGGGTGTCCCCAGGATGTCACAATGGGCCCTGCGGACAAGGGTGGTACCCACGGTGTCACAATGGGCACTCGGCACAAGGGGGGGTCCCTATAGTGTCACAATGGGTCCTGGGGACAAGTGTAGTCCCCTAAAAGTCACAATGGGCCCTTGGGACAATGTGGGGTCCTGGGATCTCACAATGGGCCCCAATGACAAACGGGGGCCCCTGAATGTCACAATGGGCCCTGGGGACAATGGGGGGTCCTGGGACGTCACAATGGGCCCTGGGGACAAAGGGCGGTCCTCAGGATATCACAATGGGCCCTGGGGACAAAAGGTGGTCGCCAGGATATCACAATGGGCTTTGGTGACAATGGGGTCCCCAGGATGTCACAATGGGCCCTGGGGACAAAGAGTGTCCCCAGGATATCAGAATGGGCCCTGAGGACAAGTTGGGGTCCCCTGAATTTCACAATGGGCCCTGGGGACAAAGAGGGCTCCCCAACATATCACAATGGGCCCTGGGGACAATGGGGGGTCCTGGGACGTCACAATGGGCCCTGGGGACAAGGAGGGATCCACAGGATGTCACAATGGGCCCTGGGGACAATGGGGGGTCCTGGGACGTCACAATGGGCCCTGGGGACAAGGGGGGGTCCCCAGGATGTCACAATGGGCCCTGGGGACAAAGAGGGGTCCCCTGAATGTCACAATGGGCCCTGGGGACAAGGGGGTGCAGTGGATGTCACAATGGGCTCTGGGGACAATGGGGGGCGTCCAGGATGTGAGAATGAGTCCTGAGGACAAGGCGGGGTCCCCATGGTATCACAATGGGTCCCCAGTGACAAGGAGGGGTCCCCATGGTGTCACAATAGGCCCTAGGGACAAAGTGGGGTCCATGAATGTCACAATGGGCCCTGGGGACAAAAGCGGTTGCCATGGTGCCACAATGGGCCCTGGGGTCAAAGGGGGTCCCCATGGTGCTACAATGGGCCCTGGGGACAAAGGGGGGTCCTGGGATGTCACAATAGGCCCCAGTGACAAAGAGGGTCCCCAGGATGTCACAATGGGCCCTGGGGACAAAGAGGGGTCCCCTGAATGTCACAATGGGCCCTGGGGACAAGGGGGTGCAGAGGATGTCACAATGGGCCCTGGGGACAAGGGTGGTACCCACGGGGTCACAATGGGCCCTGGGCAAAAGGGGGGGTCCCCATAGTGTCACAATGTGTCCTGGGGACAATGGGGGGTCCTGGGACGTCACAATGGGCTCTGGGGACAAGGGGGGGTCCCCAGGATGTCACAATGGGCCCTGGGGACAAAGAGGGGTCCCCTGAATGTCACAATGGGCCCTGGGGACAAGGGGTTGCAGTGGATGTCACAATGGGCCCTGGGGACAATGCGGGGTGTCCAGGATGTGAGAATGAGTCCTGAGGACAAGGGGGGTCCCCATGGTGTCATAATGGGTCCCCAGTGACAAGGAGGGGTCCCCATGGTGTCACAATGGGCCCCAGTGACAAAGGGGGTCCCCTGAATGTCACAATAGGTCCTGGGGACAATGGGCTGTCCTGGGACGTCACAATGGGCCCTGGCGACAAGGAGGGATCCCCATGATGTCACAATTGGCCCTGGGGACAATGGGGGGTCCTGGGACGTCACAATGGGCCCTGGGGACAAGGGGGGGTCCCCAGGATGTCACAATGGGCCCTGGGGACAGGGGGGTGCAGTGGATGTCACAATGGGCCCTGGGGACAATGGGGGGTGTCTAGGATGTCAGAATGACTCCTGAGGACAAGGGGGAGTCCCCATGGTGTCACAATGGGTCCCCAGTGGCAAGGAGGGGTCCCCATGGTGCCACAATAGGCCCTGGGGACAAAGTGGGGTCCAAGAATGTCACAATGGGCCCTGGGGACAAAAGGGGTTGCCATAGTACCACAATGGGCCCTGGGGTCAAAGGGGCTCCCCATGGTGCTACAATGGGCCCTGGGGACAAAGGGGGGTCCTGGGATGTCACAATGGGCCCTGGGGACAAAGGGGGGTCCTGGGATGTCATAATGGGTCCTGGGGACAAAGGGGGTGTCCCCATGCTGCCACAACGGGCCCTGGAAGCAAGGGGGTGGCCAGGATGTCACAATGGGTCCTGGGGAAAATGGGGGGTGCCCAGGATGTCACAATGGAGCCTGAGGACAAGCGGGGGTCTCCATGGTGTCACAATGGGCCCCAGTGACAAAGGGGGTCCCCTGAATGTCACAATAGGTCCTGGGGACAATGGGGGGTCCTGGGATGTCACAATGGGCCCTGGGGACAAGGAGGGATCCCCAGGATGTCACAATGGGCCCTGGGGACAATGGGGGGACCTGGGACGTCACAATGGGCCCTGGGGACAAGGGGGGGTCCCCAGGATGTCACAATGGGCACTGGGGACAAGGGGGGGTCCCCTGAATGTCACAATGGGCCCTGGGGACAAGGGGGTGCAGAGGATGTCACAATGGGCCCTGGGGACAATGGGGGGTCCTGGGACATCACAATGGGCCCTGGGGACAAGGAGGGATCCCCAGGATGTCACAATGGGCCCTGGGGACAAGGGGGTGCAGAGGATGTCACAATGGGCCCTGGGGACAATGGGGGGTCCTGGGACGTCACAATGGGCCCTGGGGACAATGGGGGGTCCTGGGATGTCACAATGGGCCCTGGGGACAAGGAGGGATCCCCAGGATGTCACAATGGGCCCTGGGGACAATGGGGGGACCTGGGACGTCACAATGGGCCCTGGGGACAAGGGGGGGTCCCCAGGATGTCACAATGGGCACTGGGGACAAGGGGGGGTCCCCAGGATGTCACAATGGGCACTGGGGACAAGGGGGGGTCCCCTGAATGTCACAATGGGCCCTGGGGACAAGGGGGTGCAGAGGATGTCACAATGGGCCCTGGGGACAATGGGGGGTCCTGGGACATCACAATGGGCCCTGGGGACAAGGAGGGATCCCCAGGATGTCACAATGGGCCCTGGGGACAATGGGGGGTCCTGGGACGTCACAATGGGCCCTGGGGACAAAGGGCGGTCCTCAGGATATCACAATGGGCCCTGGGGACAAAAGGTGGTCGCCAGGATATCACAATGGGCTTTGGTGACAATGGGGTCCCCAGGATGTCACAATGGGCCCTGGGGACAAAGAGTGTCCCCAGGATATCAGAATGGGCCCTGAGGACAAGTTGGGGTCCCCTGAATTTCACAATGGGCCCTGGGGACAAAGAGGGCTCCCCAACATATCACAATGGGCCCTGGGGACAATGGGGGGTCCTGGGACGTCACAATGGGCCCTGGGGACAAGGAGGGATCCACAGGATGTCACAATGGGCCCTGGGGACAATGGGGGGTCCTGGGACGTCACAATGGGCCCTGGGGACAAGGGGGGGTCCCCAGGATGTCACAATGGGCCCTGGGGACAAAGAGGGGTCCCCTGAATGTCACAATGGGCCCTGGGGACAAGGGGGTGCAGTGGATGTCACAATGGGCTCTGGGGACAATGGGGGGCGTCCAGGATGTGAGAATGAGTCCTGAGGACAAGGCGGGGTCCCCATGGTATCACAATGGGTCCCCAGTGACAAGGAGGGGTCCCCATGGTGTCACAATAGGCCCTAGGGACAAAGTGGGGTCCAAGAATGTCACAATGGGCCCTGGGGACAAAAGCGGTTGCCATGGTGCCACAATGGGCCCTGGGGTCAAAGGGGGTCCCCATGGTGCTACAATGGGCCCTGGGGACAAAGGGGGGTCCTGGGATGTCACAATAGGCCCCAGTGACAAAGAGGGTCCCCAGGATGTCACAATGGGCCCTGGGGACAAAGAGGGGTCCCCTGAATGTCACAATGGGCCCTGGGGACAAGGGGGTGCAGAGGATGTCACAATGGGCCCTGAGGACAAGGGTGGTACCCACGGGGTCACAATGGGCCCTGGGCAAAAGGGGGGGTCCCCATAGTGTCACAATGTGTCCTGGGGACAATGGGGGGTCCTGGGATGTCACAATGGGCTCTGGGGACAAGGGGGGGTCCCCAGGATGTCACAATGGGCCCTGGGGACAAAGAGGGGTCCCCTGAATGTCACAATGGGCCCTGGGGACAAGGGGTTGCAGTGGATGTCACAATGGGCCCTGGGGACAATGCGGGGTGTCCAGGATGTGAGAATGAGTCCTGAGGACAAGGGGGGTCCCCATGGTGTCATAATGGGTCCCCAGTGACAAGGAGGGGTCCCCATGGTGTCACAATGGGCCCCAGTGACAAAGGGGGTCCCCTGAATGTCACAATAGGTCCTGGGGACAATGGGGTGTCCTGGGACGTCACAATGGGCCCTGGCGACAAGGAGGGATCCCCAGGATGTCACAATTGGCCCTGGGGACAATGGGGGGTCCTGGGACGTCACAATGGGCCCTGGGGACAAGGGGGGGTCCCCAGGATGTCACAATGGGCCCTGGGGACAGGGGGGTGCAGTGGATGTCACAATGGGCCCTGGGGACAATGGGGGGTGTCCAGGATGTCAGAATGACTCCTGAGGACAAGGGGGGGTCCCCATGGTGTCACAATGGGTCCCCAGTGGCAAGGAGGGGTCCCCATGGTGTCACAATAGGCCCTGGGGACAAAGTGGGGTCCAAGAATGTCACAATGGGCCCTGGGGACAAAAGGGGTTGCCATAGTACCACAATGGGCCCTGGGGTCAAAGGGGCTCCCCATGGTGCTACAATGGGCCCTGGGGACAAAGGGGGGTCCTGGGATGTCACAATGGGTCCTGGGGACAAAGGGGGTGTCCCCATGGTGCCACAACGGGCCCTGGAAGCAAGGGGGTGGCCAGGATGTCACAATGGGTCCTGGGGAAAATGGGGGGTGCCCAGGATGTCACAATGGAGCCTGAGGACAAGCGGGGGTCTCCATGGTGTCACAATGGGCCCCAGTGACAAAGGGGGTCCCCTGAATGTCACAATAGGTCCTGGGGACAATGGGGGGTCCTGGGATGTCACAATGGGCCCTGGGGACAAGGAGGGATCCCCAGGATGTCACAATGGGCCCTGGGGACAATGGGGGGACCTGGGACGTCACAATGGGCCCTGGGGACAAGGGGGGGTCCCCAGGATGTCACAATGGGCACTGGGGACAAGGGGGGGTCCCCAGGATGTCACAATGGGCCCTGGGGACAAAGGGGGGTCCCCTGAATGTCACAATAGGCCCTGGGGACAAGGGGGTGCAGAGGATGTCACAATGGGCCCTGGGGACAATGGGGGGTCCTGGGACATCACAATGGGCCCTGGGGACAAGGAGGGATCCCCAGGATGTCACAATGGGCCCTGGGGACAATGGGGGGTCCTGGGACGTCACAATGGGCCCTGGGGACAAGGGGGGGTCCCCAGGATGTCACAATGGGCCCTGGGGACAAGGGCGTGCCGAGGATGTCACAATGGGCCCTGGGGACAATGGGGGGTCCTGGGATGTCACAATGGGCCCTGGGGACAAGGTGGGGTCCCCAGGATGTCACAATGGGCCTTGGGAACAAGGGGGTCCCCAAGATATCACAATGGGCCCTGGGGACAATGTAAGGTCCTGGGCTGTCACAATGGACCCTGAGGACAAGGGGGGACCCCAGGATGTCACAATGAAGTCTTGGGACAAAGGGGGTCCCCACGATGTCACAATGGGCCCTGGGGACAAAGGGGGGTCCCCTGAATGTCACAATGGGCCCTGGGGACAATGGGGGGTCCTTGGATGTCACAATGGACCCTGGGGACAAGGGGGTGCCGAGGATGTCACGATGGGCCCTGGGGACAATGGGGGGTCCTGGGACCTCACAATGGGCCCTGAGGACAATGGTGGGTCCCCTGAATGTCAAAATGGGCCCTGGGGACAAAGAGGGGTCCGCGGGATGTCACAATGGGCACTGGGGATAAAGGGGGGGTCCCCATGGTGTCACAATGGGCCCAAGTGACAAGGAGGGTCCCCACGGTGCCACGATGGGTCCTGGGGACAAGGGCGTCCCCCAGATGTCACAATGGGCCCTGGGGACAATGGGGTTGCCCAGGATGTCACAATGGGCCCTGGGGACAATGGGAGGCCCCAAGGTGTTCAGAACGAGCCCTGGGGACAAAGTGGAATCCTGGAATGTCACAATGGCCCCCAGTGACAAAGGGGTTCCCCATGGTGTCACAATGGGCCCTGGGGACAAAAGGGGTCCCCAGGATTTCACAATAGCACTGGGGACAAAGGGGGGTCATGGGATGTCACAATGGGCTCCAGTGACAAAGAGGGTCCTCATGGTGCCACAATGGGCCCTGGCGACAAAGGGGGTCCCCAGGATGTCACAATGGGCCCTGGGGACAAAGTGGGATCCCCTGAATGTCACAATGGGCCGTGGGGACAATGGGGGGTCCTGGGACGTCACAATGGGCCCTGGGGACAAGGGGGTGCAAAGGATGTCACAATGGGCCCTGGGGACAATGTCGGGTCCTGGGACGTCACAATGGGCCCTGGGGAAAAGGGGGGGTCCCCAGGATGTCACAATGGGCCCTGGGGACAAAGAGGGGTCCCCTGAATGTCACAATGGCCCTGGGGTAAAAGGGGGTCCGCATGGTGCTACAATGGGCCCTGGGGACAAAGGGGGGTCCTGGGATGTCAAAATGGGCCCTGGGGACAAAGGGGGTGTCCCCATGGTGCCACAACGGGCCCTGGGAGCAAGGGGATGGCCAGGATGTCACAATGGGTCCTGGGGAAAATGGGGGATGCCCAGGATGTCACAATGGACCCTGAGGACAAGCGGGGGTCTCCATGGTGTCACAATGGGCCCCAGTGACAAAGGGGGTCCCCTGAATGTCACAATAGGTCCTGGGGACAATGGGGGGTCCTGGGACGTCACAATGGGCCCTGGGGACAAGGAGGGATCCCCAGGATGTCAGAATGGGCCCTGGGGACAAAGAGGGGTCCCCTGAATGTCACAATGGGCCCTGGGGACAAGGGGGTGCAGAGCATGTCACAATGGGCCCTGGGGACAATGGGGGGTCCTGGGACATCACAATGGGCCCTGGGGACAAGGAGGGATCCCCAGGATGTCACAATGGGCCCTGGGGACAATGGGGGGTCCTGAGACGTCACAATGGGCCCTGGGGACAAAGAGGGGTCCCCTGAATGTCACAATGGGCCCTGGGGACAAGGGGGTGCCGAGGATGTCACAATGGGCCCTGGGGACAATGGGGGGTCCTGGGATGTCACAATGGGCCCTGGGGACAAGGGGGTCCCCCAGATATCACAATGGGCCCTGGGGACAATGTAAGGTCCTGGGTTGTCACAATGGACTCTGAGGACAAGGGGGGTCCCCAGGATGTCACAATGAAGTCTTGGGACAAAGGGGGTCCCCAGGATGTCACAATGGGGCCTGGGGACCAGGGGGGGTCCTGGGATGTCACAATGGGCCCTGGGGACAAAGAGGGGTCCCTATGGTGCCACAATGGGCCCTCGGGACAAAGTGGGGTCCAAGAATGTCACAATGGGCCCTGGGGACAATGGGGGGTCCTGGGACGTCACAAGGGGCCCTGGGGACAAGGGGGGGTCCCCAGGATGTCACAATGGGCCCTGGTACCAAGGGGGTGCCGAGGATTTCACAATGGGCCCTGGGGACAATGGGGGGTCCTGGGATGTCACAATGGGCCCTGGGGACAAAGGGGGGTCCCCAGGATGTCACAATGGGCCTTGGGAACAAGGGGGTCCCCCAGATATCACAATGGGCCCTGGGGACAATGGGGGGTCCTTGGATGTCACAATGGGCCCCAGTGACAAAGGGGGTCCCTATGGTGCCACAATGGGCCCTGGGGACAAAGGGGGTCCCCTGGATGTCACAATGTGGTCTGGGGACAAGGAGGGTCCCCAGGATGTCACAATGGGCCCTGGGGACAAGGGGGGGGCCCCAGGATGTCACAATGGGCCTTGGGAACAAGGGGGTCCCCCAGATATCACAATGGGCCCTGGGGACAATGGGGGGTCCTTGGATGTCACAATGGGCCCCAGTGACAAAGGGGGTCCCTATGGTGCCACAATGGGCCCTGGGGACAAAGGGGGTCCCCTGGATGTCACAATGTGCTCTGGGGACAAGGAGGGTCCCCAGGATGTCACAATGGGCCCCAGTGACAAAGGGGGTCCCCTGGATGTCACAATGGGCTCTGGGGACAAGGAGGGTCCCCAGGATGTCACAATGGGCCCTGGGGACAAAGAGCGTCCCCAGCATGTCACAATGGGCCCTGGGGACAAAGGGGGTCCCCACGGTATCAGAATGGGCCCTGGGGACAAAGGGGGGTCCCCTGAATGTCACAATGGGCCCTGGGGACAATGGGGGGTCCTGGGATGTCACAATCAGCCCTGCAGACAAGGGTGGTACCCACGGTTTCACAATGGGCCCTGGGCACAAGGGGGGGTCCCCTTAGTGTCACAATGGGTCCTCGGGACAAGTGGGGTCCCCAGGATGTCACAATGGGCCCTGGGGACAATGGGGGGTTCTGGGATGTCACAATGGGCTCTGGGGACAAGGGGGTGCCGAGGATGTCACAATGGGCCCTGGGGACAATGGGGGGTCCTGGGATGTCACAATGGGCTCTGGGGACAAGGGGGTGCCGAGGATGTCACAATGGGCCCTGAGGACAATGGTGGGTCCCCTGAATGTCAAAATGGGCCCTGGGGACAAAGGGGGGTCCGCAGGATGTCACAATGGGCACTGGAGACAAAGGGGGGGTCCCCAGGATGTCACAATGGGCCCTGGGGACAATGTGGGGTCCTGGGATTTCACAATGGGCCCCAGTGACAAAGGGGGTCCCCTGAATGTCACAATGGGTCCTGGGGACAATGGGGGGTCCTGGAATGTCACAATGGGCCCTGGGGACAATGGGGGTCCCCAGGATGTGACAATGGGCCCTGGGGACAATGGGGTTGCCCAGGATGTCACAATGGGCCCTGGGGACAATGGGAGTCCCCAAGGTGTCAGAACGAGCCCTGGGGACAAAGTGGAATCCTGGAATGTCACAATGGCCCCCAGTGACAAAGGGGTTCCCCATGGTGTCACAATGGGCCCTGGGGACAAAAGGGGTCCCCAGGATTTCACAATAGCACTGGGGACAAAGGGGGGTCATGGGATGTCACAATGGGCCCTGGGGACAAGGGAGATCCCCATGGTGTCACAATAAGCCCTGGGGACAAAGTGTGGTCCTGGGATGCCACAATGGGCCCTGGAGACAAAGGGGGTCCCCAGGATGTCACAATGGGCTCTGGGGACAAGGAGGGTCCCCAGGATGTCACAATGGGCCCTGTGGACAAAGAGCGTCCCCAGCATGTCACAATGGGCCCTGGGGACAAAGGGGGTCCCCACGGTATCAGAATGGGCCCTGGGGACAAAGGGGGGTCCCCTGAATGTCACAATGGGCCCTGGGGACAGTGGGGGGTCCTGGGACGTCACAATGGGCCCTGGGGACAAAGGGGGGTCCCCAGCATGTCACAATGGGCCCTGGGGACAAAGAGGGGTCCCCTGAATGTCACAATGGGCCCTGGGGACAAGGGGGTGCAGTGGATGTCACAATGGGCCCTGGGGACAATGGGGGGTGTCCAGGATGTGAGAATGAGTCCTGAGGACAAGGGGGGGTCCCCATGGTGTCACAATGGGTCCCCAGTGACAAGGAGGGGTCCCCATGGTGTCACAATAGGCCCTGGGGACAAAGTGGGGTCCAAGAATGTCACAATGGGCCCTGGGGAGAAAAGGGGTTGCCATGGTGCCACAATGGGCCATGGGGTCAAAGGGGACCCCATGGTGCTACAATGGCCCTGGGTACAAAGGGGGGTCCTGGGATGTCACAATGGGCCCTGGGGACAAATGGGGTGTCCCCACGGTGCCACAACGGGCCCTGGGAGCAAGGGGGGTCCCCAGGATGTCACAATGGGGCCTGGGGACCAGGGCGGGTCCTGGGATGTCACAATGGGCCCCAGTGACAAAGGGGGTCCCTATGGTGCCACAATGGGCCCTGGGGACAAAGGGGGTCCCCTGGATGTCACAATGGGCTCTGGGTACAAGGAGGGTCCCCAGGATGTCACAATGGGCCCTGTGGACAAAGAGCGTCCCCAGCATGTCACAATGGGCCCTGGGGACAAAGGGGGTCCCCACGGTATCAGAATGGGCCCTGGGGACAAAGGGGGGTCCCCTGAATGTCACAACGGGCCCTGGGGACTAGGGGGGGTCCTGGGATGTCACAATGGGCCCTAGTGACAAAAAGGGTCCCTATGGTGCCACAATGGGTCCTGGGGACAAGTGGGGTCCCCAGGATGTCACAATGGGCCCTGGGGACTAAGAGGGGTCCCCTGAATGTCACAATGGGCCCTGGGGACAAGGGGGTGCAGAGGATGTCACAATGGGCCCTGGGGACAATGGGGGGTCCCCTGAATGTCAAAATGGGCCCCAGTGACAAGGAGGGATTCCCAGGATGTCACAATAGGCCCTGGAGATAAGGGGGTGTCCCCAGGATGTCACAAGGGCCCTGGGGACAATGTGGGGTCCTGGGATGTCACAATGGGCCCCCGTGACAAACGGGGGCCCCTGAATGTCACAATGGGCCCTGGGGACAATGGGGGTCCTGGGACGTCCCAATTGGCCCTGGGGACAAGGAGGGATCCCCAGAATGTCACAATGGGCCCTGGGGACAAAGAGGGGTCCCCTGAATGTCACAATGGGCCCTGGGGACAAGGGGGTGCCAAGGATGTCACAATGGGCCCTGGGGACAATGGGGGTCCTGGGACGTCACAATGGGCCCTGGGGACACAGAGGGGCCCTAGGACGTCACAATCAGTCCTGGGGACAAGGAGGGGTCCCCTGAGAGTCACAATGAGCCCTGGGAAGAGAGGGGGCTCCCAAGGACATCACAATGGGCCCTGGGAACAATGGGGGGTCCTGGGACGTCACAATTGGCCCTGGGGACAAGGGGGGGTACCCATAGTGTCACAATGGGTCCTGGGGAAAATGGGGTCCCCAGGATGTCACAATGGGCCCTGGGGACAATGTGGGGTCCTGGGATGTCACAATGGGCCCCAGTGACAAAGGGGATCCCCTGAATGTTACAATAGGTCCTGAGGACAGTGGGGGGTCCTGGGACGTCACAATGGGCTCTGGGGACAAGGAGGGATCCCCAGGATGTCACAATGGGCCCTGGGGACAACGGGGGGTCCTAAGACGTCACAATGGGCCCTGGGGCCAAGCAGGGATCCCCAGGATGTCACAATGGGCCCTGGACACAATGGGGGGTCCTGGGACATCACAATGGGCCCCGTTGACAAGGGGGCATCCCCAGGATGTCAAAATGCGCCCTGGGGCCCAGGGGGGTCCTGCGATGTCACAATGGGCCCTGGGGACAAAGGGAGTCCCCTGGATGTCACAATGGACTCTGGGGACAAAGGGGATCCCCACGGTATCAGAATGGACCCTGGGGACAAAGGGGGGTCCTGGGATGTCACAATGAGCCCTGCGGACAAGGGTGGTACCCACGGTGTCACAATGGGCCCTGGGAACAAGGGGGGGTCCCCATAGTGTCACAATGGGTCCTGGGGACAAGTGGGGACCCCAGGATGTGACAATGTGTCCTGGGGACAATGTGGGGTCCTGGGATGTCACAATGGGCCCCAGTGACAAAGGGGCCCCCTGAATGTCACAATGGGTCCTAGGGACAATGGGGGGTCCTGGGACGTCACAACGGGCCCTGGGGACAAGCAGGGATCCCCAGGATGTCACAATGGGCCCTGGGGACAATGGGGGGTCCTGGGACGTCACAATGGGCCCCAGTGACAAGGGGGGGTCCCCTGAATGTCACAATGGGCCCTGGGGACAAAGAGGGGTCCCCTGAATGTCACAATGGGCCCTGGGGACAAGGGGGTGCAGTGGATGTCACAATGGGCCCTGGGGACAATGGGGGGTCCTGGAATGTCACAATGGGCCCTGGGGACAATGGGGGTCCCCAGGATGTGACAATGGGCCCTGGGGACAATGGGGTTGCCCAGGATGTCACAATGGGCCCTGGGGACAATGGGAGTCCCCAAGGTGTCAGAACGAGCCCTGGGGACAAAGTGGAATCCTGGAATGTCACAATGGCCCCCAGTGACAAAGGGGTTCCCCATGGTGTCACAATGGGCCCTGGGGACAAAAGGGGTCCCCAGGATTTCACAATAGCACTGGGGACAAAGGGGGGTCATGGGATGTCACAATGGGCCCTGGGGACAAGGGAGATCCCCATGGTGTCACAATAAGCCCTGGGGACAAAGTGTGGTCCTGGGATGTCACAATGGGCCCTGGGGACAAAGGGGGTCCCCAGGATGTCACAATGGGCTCTGGGGACAAGGAGGGTCCCCAGCATGTCACAATGGGCCCTGGGGACAAAGGGGGTCCCCACGGTATCAGAATGGGCCCTGGGGACAAAGGGGGGTCCCCTGAATGTCACAATGGGCCCTGGGGACAGTGGGGGGCCCTGGGGACAGTGGGGGGTCCTGGGACGTCACAATGGGCCCTGGGGACAAGGGGGGTCCCCAGGATGTCACAATGGGCCCTGGGGACAAAGAGGGGTCCCCTGAATGTCACAATGGGCCCTGGGGACAAGGGGGTGCAGTGGATGTCACAATGGGCCCTGGGGACAATGGGGGGTGTCCAGGATGTGAGAATGAGTCCTGAGGACAAGGGGGGGTCCCCATGGTGTCACAATGGGTCCCCAGTGACAAGGAGGGGTCCCCATGGTGTCACAATAGGCCCTGGGGACAAAGTGGGGTCCAAGAATGTCACAATGGGCCCTGGGGACAAAAGGGGTTGCCATGGTGCCACAATGGGCCATGGGGTCAAAGGGGACCCCATGGTGCTACAATGGCCCTGGGTACAAAGGGGGGTCCTGGGATGTCACAATGGGCCCTGGGGACAAACGGGGTGTCCCCACGGTGCCACAACGGGCCCTGGGAGCAAGGGGGTGGCCCCAGGATGTCACAATGGGTCCTGGGGAAAATGGGGGGTGCCCAGAATGTCACAATGGGCCCTGGGGACAATGTAAGGTCCTGGGCTGTCACAATGGACCCTGAGGACAAGGGGGGTCCCCAGGATGTCACAATGGGGCCTGGGGACCAGGGCGGGTCCTGGGATGTCACAATGGGCCCCAGTGACAAAGGGGGTCCCTATGGTGCCACAATGGGCCCTGGGGACAAAGGGGGTCCCCTGGATGTCACAATGGGCTCTGGGGACAATGGGGGTCCCCAGGATGTGACAATGGGCCCTGGGGACAATGGGGTTGCCCAGGATGTCACAATGGGCCCTGGGGACAATGGGAGTCCCCAAGGTGTCAGAACGAGCCCTGGGGACAAAGTGGAATCCTGGAATGTCACAATGGCCCCCAGTGACAAAGGGGTTCCCCATGGTGTCATAATGGGCCCTGGGGACAAAAGGGGTCCCCAGGATTTCACAATAGCACTGGGGACAAAGGGGGGTCATGGGATGTCACAATGGGCCCTGGGGACAAGGGAGATCCCCATGGTGTCACAATAAGCCCTGGGGACAAAGTGTGGTCCTGGGATGCCACAATGGGCCCTGGGGACAAAGGGGGTCCCCAGGATGTCACAATGGGCTCTGGGGACAAGGAGGGTCCCCAGGATGTCACAATGGGCCCTGTGGACAAAGAGCGTCCCCAGCATGTCACAATGGGCCCTGGGGACAAAGGGGGTCCCCACGGTATCAGAATGGGCCCTGGGGACAAAGGGGGGTCCCCTGAATGTCACAATGGGCCCTGGGGACAGTGGGGGGTCCTGGGACGTCACAATGGGCCCTGGGGACAAAGGGGGGTCCCCAGGATGTCACAATGGGCCCTGGGGACAAAGAGGGGTCCCCTGAATGTCACAATGGGCCCTGGGGACAAGGGGGTGCAGTGGATGTCACAATGGGCCCTGGGGACAATGGGGGGTGTCCAGGATGTGAGAATGAGTCCTGAGGACAAGGGGGGGTCCCCATGGTGTCACAATGGGTCCCCAGTGACAAGGAGGGGTCCCCATGGTGTCACAATAGGCCCTGGGGACAAAGTGGGGTCCAAGAATGTCACAATGGGCCCTGGGGACAAAAGGGGTTGCCATGGTGCCACAATGGGCCATGGGGTCAAAGGGGACCCCATGGTGCTACAATGGCCCTGGGTACAAAGGGGGGTCCTGGGATGTCACAATGGGCCCTGGGGACAAATGGGGTGTCCCCACGGTGCCACAACGGGCCCTGGGAGCAAGGGGGGTCCCCAGGATGTCACAATGGGGCCTGGGGACCAGGGCGGGTCCTGGGATGTCACAATGGGCCCCAGTGACAAAGGGGGTCCCTATGGTGCCACAATGGGCCCTGGGGACAAAGGGGGTCCCCTGGATGTCACAATGGGCTCTGGGGACAAGGAGGGTCCCCAGGATGTCACAATGGGCCCTGTGGACAAAGAGCGTCCCCAGCATGTCACAATGGGCCCTGGGGACAAAGGGGGTCCCCACGGTATCAGAATGGGCCCTGGGGACAAAGGGGGGTCCCCTGAATGTCACAACGGGCCCTGGGGACTAGGGGGGGTCCTGGGATGTCACAATGGGCCCTAGTGACAAAAAGGGTCCCTATGGTGCCACAATGGGTCCTGGGGACAAGTGGGGTCCCCAGGATGTCACAATGGGCCCTGGGGACTAAGAGGGGTCCCCTGAATGTCACAATGGGCCCTGGGGACAAGGGGGTGCAGAGGATGTCACAATGGGCCCTGGGGACAATGGGGGGTCCCCTGAATGTCAAAATGGGCCCCAGTGACAAGGAGGGATTCCCAGGATGTCACAATGGGCCCTGGAGATAAGGGGGTGTCCCCAGGATGTCACAAGGGCCCTGGGGACAATGTGGGGTCCTGGGATGTCACAATGGGCCCCCGTGACAAACGGGGGCCCCTGAATGTCACAATGGGCCCTGGGGACAATGGGGGTCCTGGGACGTCCCAATTGGCCCTGGGGACAAGGAGGGATCCCCAGAATGTCACAATGGGCCCTGGGGACAAAGAGGGGTCCCCTGAATGTCACAATGGGCCCTGGGGACAAGGGGGTGCCGAGGATGTCACAATGGGCCCTGGGGACAATGGGGGTCCTGGGACGTCACAATGGGCCCTGGGGACACAGAGGGGCCCTAGGACGTCACAATCAGTCCTGGGGACAAGGAGGGGTCCCCTGAGAGTCACAATGAGCCCTGGGAAGAGAGGGGGCTCCCAAGGACATCACAATGGGCCCTGGGAACAATGGGGGGTCCTGGGACGTCACAATTGGCCCTGGGGACAAGGGGGGGTACCCATAGTGTCACAATGGGTCCTGGGGAAAATGGGGTCCCCAGGATGTCACAATGGGCCCTGGGGACAATGTGGGGTCCTGGGATGTCACAATGGGCCCCAGTGACAAAGGGGATCCCCTGAATGTTACAATAGGTCCTGAGGACAGTGGGGGGTCCTGGGACGTCACAATGGGCTCTGGGGACAAGGAGGGATCCCCAGGATGTCACAATGGGCCCTGGGGACAACGGGGGGTCCTAAGACGTCACAATGGGCCCTGGGGCCAAGCAGGGATCCCCAGGATGTCACAATGGGCCCTGGACACAATGGGGGGTCCTGGGACATCACAATGGGCCCCGTTGACAAGGGGGCATCCCCAGGATGTCAAAATGCGCCCTGGGGCCCAGGGGGGTCCTGCGATGTCACAATGGGCCCTGGGGACAAAGGGAGTCCCCTGGATGTCACAATGGACTCTGGGGACAAAGGGGATCCCCACGGTATCAGAATGGACCCTGGGGACAAAGGGGGGTCCTGGGATGTCACAATGAGACCTGCGGACAAGGGTGGTACCCACGGTGTCACAATGGGCCCTGGGAACAAGGGGGGGTCCCCATAGTGTCACAATGGGTCCTGGGGACAAGTGGGGACCCCAGGATGTGACAATGTGTCCTGGGGACAATGTGGGGTCCTGGGATGTCACAATGGGCCCCAGTGACAAAGGGGCCCCCTGAATGTCACAATGGGTCCTAGGGACAATGGGGGGTCCTGGGACGTCACAACGGGCCCTGGGGACAAGCAGGGATCCCCAGGATGTCACAATGGGCCCTGGGGACAATGGGGGGTCCTGGGACGTCACAATGGGCCCCAGTGACAAGGGGGGGTCCCCTGAATGTCACAATGGGCCCTGGGGACAAAGAGGGGTCCCCTGAATGTCACAATGGGCCCTGGGGACAAGGGGGTGCAGTGGATGTCACAATGGGCCCTGGGGACAATGGGGGGTCCTGGAATGTCACAATGGGCCCTGGGGACAATGGGGGTCCCCAGGATGTGACAATGGGCCCTGGGGACAATGGGGTTGCCCAGGATGTCACAATGGGCCCTGGGGACAATGGGAGTCCCCAAGGTGTCAGAACGAGCCCTGGGGACAAAGTGGAATCCTGGAATGTCACAATGGCCCCCAGTGACAAAGGGGTTCCCCATGGTGTCACAATGGGCCCTGGGGACAAAAGGGGTCCCCAGGATTTCACAATAGCACTGGGGACAAAGGGGGGTCATGGGATGTCACAATGGGCCCTGGGGACAAGGGAGATCCCCATGGTGTCACAATAAGCCCTGGGGACAAAGTGTGGTCCTGGGATGTCACAATGGGCCCTGGGGACAAAGGGGGTCCCCAGGATGTCACAATGGGCTCTGGGGACAAGGAGGGTCCCCAGGATGTCACAATGGGCCCTGGGGACAAAGAGCGTCCCCAGCATGTCACAATGGGCCCTGGGGACAAAGGGGGTCCCCACGGTATCAGAATGGGCCCTGGGGACAAAGGGGGGTCCCCTGAATGTCACAATGGGCCCTGGGGACAGTGGGGGGTCCTGGGACGTCACAATGGGCCCTGGGGACAAGGGGGGTCCCCAGGATGTCACAATGGGCCCTGGGGACAAAGAGGGGTCCCCTGAATGTCACAATGGGCCCTGGGGACAAGGGGGTGCAGTGGATGTCACAATGGGCCCTGGGGACAATGGGGGGTGTCCAGGATGTGAGAATGAGTCCTGAGGACAAGGGGGGGTCCCCATGGTGTCACAATGGGTCCCCAGTGACAAGGAGGGGTCCCCATGGTGTCACAATAGGCCCTGGGGACAAAGTGGGGTCCAAGAATGTCACAATGGGCCCTGGGGACAAAAGGGGTTGCCATGGTGCCACAATGGGCCATGGGGTCAAAGGGGACCCCATGGTGCTACAATGGCCCTGGGTACAAAGGGGGGTCCTGGGATGTCACAATGGGCCCTGGGGACAAACGGGGTGTCCCCACGGTGCCACAACGGGCCCTGGGAGCAAGGGGGTGGCCCCAGGATGTCACAATGGGTCCTGGGGAAAATGGGGGGTGCCCAGGATGTCACAATGGGCCCTGGGGACAATGTAAGGTCCTGGGCTGTCACAATGGACCCTGAGGACAAGGGGGGTCCCCAGGATGTCACAATGGGGCCTGGGGACCAGGGCGGGTCCTGGGATGTCACAATGAGCCCTGCGGACAAGGGTGGTACCCACGGTGTCACAATGGGCCCTGGGAACAAGGGGGGGTCCCCATAGTGTCACAATGGGTCCTGGGGACAAGTGGGGACCCCAGGATGTGACAATGTGTCCTGGGGACAATGTGGGGTCCTGGGATGTCACAATGGGCCCCAGTGACAAAGGGGCCCCCTGAATGTCACAATGGGTCCTAGGGACAATGGGGGGTCCTGGGACGT
This sequence comes from Patagioenas fasciata, assembly GCF_037038585.1. Taxonomy (NCBI): domain Eukaryota; kingdom Metazoa; phylum Chordata; class Aves; order Columbiformes; family Columbidae; genus Patagioenas; species Patagioenas fasciata. The sequence continues at coordinate 116,227 of NW_027288560.1, read as the reverse complement.
CACAACGGGCCCTGGGGACAAGCAGGGATCCCCAGGATGTCACAATGGGCCCTGGGGACAATGGGGGGTCCTGGGACGTCACAATGGGCCCCAGTGACAAGGGGGGGTCCCCTGAATGTCACAATGGGCCCTGGGGACAAAGAGGGGTCCCCTGAATGTCACAATGGGCCCTGGGGACAAGGGGGTGCAGTGGATGTCACAATGGGCCCTGGGGACAATAGGGGGTCCTGGAATGTCACAATGGGCCCTGGGGACAATGGGGGTCCCCAGGATGTGACAATGGGCCCTGGGGACAATGGGGTTGCCCAGGATGTCACAATGGGCCCTGGGGACAATGGGAGTCCCCAAGGTGTCAGAACGAGCCCTGGGGACAAAGTGGAATCCTGGAATGTCACAATGGCCCCCAGTGACAAAGGGGTTCCCCATGGTGTCACAATGGGCCCTGGGGACAAAAGGGGTCCCCAGGATTTCACAATAGCACTGGGGACAAAGGGGGGTCATGGGATGTCACAATGGGCCCTGGGGACAAGGGAGATCCCCATGGTGTCACAATAAGCCCTGGGGACAAAGTGTGGTCCTGGGATGTCACAATGGGCCCTGGGGACAAAGGGGGTCCCCAGGATGTCACAATGGGCTCTGGGGACAAGGAGGGTCCCCAGCATGTCACAATGGGCCCTGGGGACAAAGGGGGTCCCCACGGTATCAGAATGGGCCCTGGGGACAAAGGGGGGTCCCCTGAATGTCACAATGGGCCCTGGGGACAGTGGGGGGTCCTGGGACGTCACAATGGGCCCTGGGGACAAGGGGGGTCCCCAGGATGTCACAATGGGCCCTGGGGACAAAGAGGGGTCCCCTGAATGTCACAATGGGCCCTGGGGACAAGGGGGTGCAGTGGATGTCACAATGGGCCCTGGGGACAATGGGGGGTGTCCAGGATGTGAGAATGAGTCCTGAGGACAAGGGGGGGTCCCCATGGTGTCACAATGGGTCCCCAGTGACAAGGAGGGGTCCCCATGGTGTCACAATAGGCCCTGGGGACAAAGTGGGGTCCAAGAATGTCACAATGGGCCCTGGGGACAAAAGGGGTTGCCATGGTGCCACAATGGGCCATGGGGTCAAAGGGGACCCCATGGTGCTACAATGGCCCTGGGTACAAAGGGGGGTCCTGGGATGTCACAATGGGCCCTGGGGACAAACGGGGTGTCCCCACGGTGCCACAACGGGCCCTGGGAGCAAGGGGGTGGCCCCAGGATGTCACAATGGGTCCTGGGGAAAATGGGGGGTGCCCAGGATGTCACAATGGGCCCTGGGGACAATGTAAGGTCCTGGGCTGTCACAATGGACCCTGAGGACAAGGGGGGTCCCCAGGATGTCACAATGGGGCCTGGGGACCAGGGCGGGTCCTGGGATGTCACAATGGGCCCCAGTGACAAAGGGGGTCCCTATGGTGCCACAATGGGCCCTGGGGACAAAGGGGGTCCCCTGGATGTCACAATGGGCTCTGGGGACAAGGAGGGTCCCCAGGATGTCACAATGGGCCCTGTGGACAAAGAGCGTCCCCAGCATGTCACAATGGGCCCTGGGGACAAAGGGGGTCCCCACGGTATCAGAATGGGCCCTGGGGACAAAGGGGGGTCCCCTGAATGTCACAACGGGCCCTGGGGACTAGGGGGGGTCCTGGGATGTCACAATGGGCCCTAGTGACAAAAAGGGTCCCTATGGTGCCACAATGGGCCCTGGGGACAAAGGGGGTCCCCTGAATGTCAAAATGGGCCCCAGTGACAAGGAGGGATTCCCAGGATGTCACAATGGGCCCTGGAGATAAGGGGGTGTCCCCAGGATGTCACAAGGGCCCTGGGGACAATGTGGGGTCCTGGGATGTCACAATGGGCCCCAGTGACAAACGGGGGCCCCTGAATGTCACAATGGGCCCTGGGGACAATGGGGGTCCTGGGACGTCCCAATTGGCCCTGGGGACAAGGAGGGATCCCCAGAATGTCACAATGGGCCCTGGGGACAATGGCGGGTCCTGGGACGTCCCAATGGGCCCTGGGGACAAGCAGGGATCCCCAGGATGTCACAATGGGCCCTGGGGACAATGGCGGGTCCTGGGACGTCACAATGGGCCCTGGGGACAAGGGGGGGTCCCCAGGATGTCACAATGGGCCCTGGGGAAAAAGAGGGGTCCCCTGAATGTCACAATGGGCCCTGGGGACAAGGGGGTGCTGAGGATGTCACAATGGGCCCTAGGGACAATGGGGGGTCCTGGGACGTCACAATGGGCCCTGGGGACAATGGGGGGTCCTGGGATGTCACAATGGGCCCTGGGGACAAAGGGGCCCCCTGAATGTCACAATGGGTCCTGGGGACAATGGTGGGTCCTGGGACGTCACAATGGGCCCTGGGGATAAGGAGGGATCCCCAGGATGTCACAATGGGCCCCGGGGACAATGGGGGGTCCTGGGACGTCACAATGGGCCCCAGTGACAAGGGGGGGTCCCCAGGATGTCACAGTGTGCCCTGGGTACAAAGAGGCGTCCCCGGAATGTCACAATGGGCCCTGGGGACAAGGGGGTGCCCTGAATGTCACAATGGGGCCTGGGGAAAATGGGGGGTCCTAAGACGTCACAATGGGCCCTGGGGACAATGGGAGTCCCCAAGGTGTCAGAACGAGCCCTGGGGACAAAGTGGAATCCTGGGATGTCACAATGGCCCCCAGTGACAAAGGGGTTCCCCATGGTGTCACAATGGGCCCTGGGGACAAAAGGGGTCCCCAGGATTTCGCAATAGCACTGGGGACAAAGGGGGGTCATGGGATGTCACAATGGGCCTTGGGGACACAGAGGGGCCCTAGGACGTCACAATCAGCCCTGGGGACAAGGGGGGGTCCCCTGAAAGTCACAATGAGCCCTGGGAACAGAGGGGGCTCCCCAGGACATCACAATGGGCCCTGGGGACAAGGGGGGGTCTCCAGGATGTCACAATGGGCCCTGGGGACAAAGAGGGGTCCCTAAAGAGTCACAATGGGCCCTGGGGACACAGAGTGGCCCTGGGACGTCACAATCAGCTCTGGGGACAAAGTGGGGTCCTGGGATGTCACAATGGGCCCCAGTGACAAAGGGGGTCCCCATAGTGCCACAATGGGCCGTGGGGACAAAAGGGGTGCCCAGGATGTCACAATGGGCCCTGGGGACCAGGGTGGTCCTGCGATGTCACAATGGGCCCTGGGGACAAAGGGTGTAGTGGCAGAGCCCCCCCCCGCCCCAGGGGGATGGGGTTGTCGCCAGCCTGGCTTAGAGGTGAAGCCAGAGACAAAAGAGACTAAAGGAGCACCATTAGAATGTAATAATGAGTGAGCAATCGCCGGACACATGCGTGCAGAGCGCGTGGACAGCACATGCAGCCTATCGTGTTATTGTATAACACGAGTTACAACCAATCACATTGTTGTAAGGCGCGTGGACAGGGCAGCTTTGCTATAAAGCCAGCCCGGTCCGACAATAAAGCGAACTCTGTGAACATCATATTGGTGTGTCAGGTTCCGTGGCTCGCATGGATAAAGCAACACTTTGGTGACCCCGACGTGATCCTTCGTATCGAAGCAAGATCGCCGGAAGTGAAGACGCGAGGACGCCACCTGGGGGCGACACCAGCCCAGCGCTCAATCATAGCGGAAAGTAGGCCTACGAAGAAGCAGGTGGCATGGGAAACACGGCATCCGTGGAAGAAAAAATAATAGTGAGAAGTATTCTGCAGCTGGCTGCAAGAACAGGAAGAATTTTGGAAAAAGACGCGGTGGAGCGCCTTTTACTATTCGCCCAGCGTAAGGGCTGTGTTCGTTCGACGGACGAATTTTTTTCTCCCGGTACATGGGAGGACATAGGGACCGAACTATGGGAAGCGGTTACAAGGGGGAGCCGCGAGGCTTGCGATCTCGCCGGACCCTGGCGGGAGGTCAGGCAGCTGATGCAGGAAGTCTCAGAGGAGCCGGAGCTGTGTGCCGTCCCCTCGGAGCCGCCCGCCGCGAGCTGCCCACCCTCCGAGAACTCCGAAGAATCAACACCGCTGGTATGTCCCGTATCAGATCTGGAGTTCTGGGGCGGAGAGCAAATTCTACCCTCTGCGCCCGTTGAGCCATTGCCTGGCTCCGACAACGAATGGCAGCAACCGGCAAGTTTCAACAAGCCAGGACAAGTTAATCCAGCCGACGTGCCTTTGCCGGAGGACCCGATGGAACACCGGGACGGAGCCCCGCAGAATCGCCCTGACTGCCAGGAGGAGAGCCACGTGCAGAGCCTGAAGGACTTACTGAGACGGCAGGAGAGCCAGATGCAAGAAGTTCTAGAAGCTATGAAACGACTAGATGGCGGTAACAGTAAAACTTCGCGGTTAATAGCATATAAAAAGGCGTCAGATGCAATTAAGGACGGGCTGGAGGCAATTGGCAGGGAATGTGAAAAACGGGGAAAACAGGAAAGGGAGGGGGTGGAATTAGACCTCACTCCGGAGGAGCTCTGTATCAAAAGGGAGCGAATACAAAAATGGGCTAGACAATGTGTTGAAGATGGGATGTGGTCTGTAAGAGAAGCAGATGAATATTTGAGAGCGCGATATGGAAAAGGGCTGGAGACTGGGTTAGCAGATCGGTTTGCAAATATGCGTCGACTTACTGATCCACAGGGAAACACAAGGGAATTGTATAGCAGTGATAATAATGATAATTTGGGTGCTGCCCCTGTGCGTCAGGGTAGAGATATTCCTCGAGATCATTCTTATAATGCAGGGCAACGTTGGCAAGGGGTAATCAGAGATGCAACTATTGAAGGGATCATGTTACCTGGTAGTATTACAGCAATGCCAGTGCACATAGATAATAGAGGACAAAGGCAGTGGTCGCCTTTTGATTGGAAAACGGTTAAGCAATTGCAAAGTGCAGTTATGCAATATGGTATGGATAATAAGCATGTGATGCAGCTAATCAATTCATTTTTCAAGGGGCAAGTACTAACTCAAACAGATATTAGGGCATTGATGGAGTTATTGCTTCCTCCAACGGGGTATTTGCTGTTCTTGGACACGTGGCAGGGGAAAGTGGAATTGGCAGTATTAGAAAATGTTCGTTTACCAGCTGATGATCCGTTGCGGTTAGCGAGCATGGACCAGTTACTGGGTCGTGGGCAATATGCGGATGGTGCTACTCAGGCAGCACTTCATCCAAGGATTTTGCAGCAAACGCAAGGGCTTGCCTTGGCAGCAGTGAAAGAATTGCCAAATAGAGGTAACCCTGTGCCACCCTATTCTACAATAAAGCAGGATCCTGGGGAACCATATATGAAGTTTGTAGATCGTTTGAAAGAAGCTATAGATGCCTGTCCTAACTTGACTCCAGAGGCAAAAGCTGCTGTGGGGAAAGATTTGGCTATGATGAATGCAAACACCCAATGCCAACAGATACTAGCCGGTTTGGGAAAAAGTGCTTCTTTAGCAGAGATGGTGGAAGCTTGCACACGGGTACCAATTATGCAACAGGAGGTAGAAAAAGCAAAAATACATGCTCAAGCCCACGCTGCGGCCTTGGCTGCAGCACTTAAGCCTGCAATGAAAGGTCGAAGCCCTTCTTCTCGCGGCCTAGCATGTTTTACTTGTGGACAAACAGGACATATTAGAAGAAATTGCCCTCAGTATACTCGGAGAGGGGGACCTAGTAATGGCACTAGTCAGTCACCAGCCCCTCTCAATAATTTGCGCTTTGATGGCACGTGCAGTCGGTGTGATAAGTATGGACACCGAGTAGTGGAGTGTCGATCAAGATTTAAAAAAGATGGGACACCGCTGCCGGGAAACGGGAGGACCAGCGCCAGGGGCTGGGGCGCGATGACACCACAATACCAGCCGAGAGGGGGAACAGCCATGGTTGCTTGTCCGAGCTCAGGGCAGCAACCTCAGGAAGCGCAGGCGTCGATCTGGCCGTGGGAACAGACGTCACAATAACAGACCGGTCTGTACATGTAGTTCCATCTACAGTAACAGGGCCCCTAGGGTATGGATTGAGTGCACTTTTAATAGGTTGTTCTTCTGCTTCAAGACAGGGGTTGTTTGTTTTGCCAGGATTAATAGACTCTGATTATGTTGGACCCATAGGTATTATGTTGCAAGTCTTAACACCCCCTGTGACTATTAAACAGGGGACCCGTATAGCACAATTGGTACCTTTTAAAGCATGTGTTCCAAAGGCTTTAAATACAGAAAGAGGTCAGAAAGGTTTTGGTTCTACTGGAGCCCCTGTGGTTGCTTTCACGGAAAAACTGACTTTGGACAAACCATCTAGGGTAGTTTCCATTATTGGGCCTGGCAGTGAGATTAAGAGGAAAAGAATGCTTTTAGATTCAGGCGCAGATGTGACGATTATCCCTCGCACTGACTGGCCTTTGTGTTGGCCTTTAGAAGCAGTAAATACCATGGTAGTGGGGATAGGGGGGGCCACTCCCACCCACATCAGCACACATATGGTTAAGATAAGGGAGGAGGGCGAGGGCTTAGAGGCATGGGTACGACCTTATGTTCTAAACACAACAATTGCATTATTGGGAAGGGATGTGATGTCTCAGTGGGGAATAGTTATGCAGTCACCTTTTTAATAATGGCCATTGCAGCGAGCGACACCCGGCCATGTATGAAGCTGAGTTGGGAAACAAATGATCCTGTCTGGGTGGATCAATGGCCATTACCAAAAGAAAAGCTCGCACATTTAGAGGAGCTGGTTGAAGAGCAACTCAGTCTCGGACATTTGGTCCCTTCCACCAGCCCGTGGAATACACCTGTTTTTACTATCCAGAAGAAATCAGGGAAGTGGCGTTTGTTACAGGACCTCAGGGCAATTAATGCAGTAATGAAAGATATGGGGGCACTACAACCAGGTCTTCCTACCCCAACCATGCTTCCAAAAGATTGGGATATAACTGTCATTGATCTGAAGGATTGTTTTTTCACGATTCCTTTACACCCAGAGGATTGTGAAAAATTTGCCTTTACTGTTCCAGTGCTTAATCATCAAGCTCCCACAAAAAGATATCATTGGGTAGTGCTACCTCAGGGAATGAAAAATTCTCCTACTATTTGCCAATGGTATGTAGATTTGGCTTTAAAATCATTCAGGCAACAACACCCTCAGATGATCATCTATCATTATATGGATGATATCCTTTTGTGCAATAAAGAGAAAATTAGTAAGGACATAATAACTCAGTTGACAAAGCAATTAGGTCAATGGGGTCTGGTTGTGGCACCAGAAAAGGTACAGCAAACCGCACCATGGAAATATTTAGGATATGAACTAACTCAGGCCATGATTAGACCTCAGAAGCTTACTGTGAAAGCAAAGATAGCAACCCTTCACGATGCAATGAAGTTAGTAGGGGACTTACAGTGGATAAGAAATGTTGTGGGTATTACAAATACAGATTTGCAACCGCTGTTTAGTCTCCTCCGTGGGGGACGAGACCCCCAAGAACCACGGTGCCTCACACCAGAAGCACAGAAAGCGCTTGAGCAGATTGCAAGAAAAGTTTCACAGAATACTGCTCAGCGGGTAAGATCAGAATTGCCTGTTACTCTCTATGTCTATAATACCAATAAGGAAGTGGCAGGACTTTTGGCCCAGTGGAGCACGGAAGAAAAGGATCCATTGGTAATATTAGAATGGATATTTTTAAACAGCCAAAAACAAAAAACCATCATTCAGAGGTGGGAAGCCATTGCCCAAGTGATAGTGAAAGGACTAAGCAGATTTCTGACATTGTCTGGACTATATGTTGCTAAAATTGTGATCCCTATTTCCCTCAATTTGTTTGAACAGATCCTTCTCAAACATGACGATCTTGCCTCAGCTCTTGCCCGGATTCCGGTGCAGGTGGACAATCATTATCCACCACATCCTATATTTAAGACCAACCTCCCCTTAGAGCCTATGTCAATTTTTAGTGAGCATCCACTAGATGCTATAACCATTTTCACAGATGCGAGTAGTCGCTCATGCAAAGGAGGCTTTGTATGGTTTGAGAATGGTCAGTGGCATTCACAGATTGTCATAGCTGAAGGATCGGTTCAAATTTTAGAATTGCGAGCGGTGACAGCAGCATTGCAAAAATGGCATAACTCTCCAGTTAATCTGGTAACAGATTCTCTTTATGTTGTGGGAATTGTACAAAGAATACATAGAGCACTTTTGCAGCGAGTTTCCAATTCCTTATTGTTTGAAGCATTGTTAGATTTGTGGAACGTATTAGATTATAGGACAGCACCAGTATTTATCATGCATATAAAAAGCCATACTAACATACCAGGTGGTCTAGTAGAGGGAAACAGCACCATAGACAAACTTGTGGCAGTAGCAGATATATCCCCTTTTGAACAAGCCAGACAAGCTCACGAATTCTTTCATCAATCCTCAGCAGCACTCCGAAAGCAGTTTACAATTACAAAGGAACAAGCTCGAGCCATTATCGCAGCTTGTCCTGATTGTGCCCGCATAGTCCCTCTCCAACAAAAGGGAGTAAATCCTCGGGGCTTGCAGCCAGGTCAGTTATGGCAAACTGATATTACTGAATTTGCACCATTTGGCAGACAAAAGTACATTCATGTCTCCATAGATACCTGTTCAGGACTGCTGTGGGCTACAGCCTTGACCTCAGCAAATGCAAAGGCAGTAAAACGTCATTTACTACAAGCTTTTGCTGTCATGGGTGTCCCTACACAAATCAAAACAGATAATGGTCCTGCATACCGCTCTGACAGACTTGCAGCCTTCCTCACCCAGTGGAAGGTACAGCACCTGTTTGGAATCCCTTATAATTCTACTGGCCAAGCAATTATTGAGCGTGCACACCGTGCATTAAAAATCTCTTGTCTGTTTTGAAAAAACAAGGGGGAATTGGTGTGAGCCCAGAAGAGGTATTGATGAAGGCATTGTATGTGCTGAACTGGCTTAATCCTAAAAGTGAAACTGAAATGGAACCGGTTGTTATGCACCAAATCAAAAATGTCAAAGATTTTTCCGAAAATGTGCCTAAGGTTAGTGTGTTTAATCCGACAACACAACAATGGGAAGGTCCTATGTCACTAATAACCTGGGGAAGGGGATATGCTTGTGTTTCTACAGGTAACCACAAAAATTCATGGATCCCAGCAAAGTGGGTGAGACCTTGGCTAGCTAACAGAGAAGAAACCGGTTGCAGTGATGACAACCCTTAACCTCAGACATGTTATCGCTTTAAGCAATGAATGTAGCCAATGTTGAGAATACCACTTTGTAAAACAGAGCAGCAATTAATTTTTTGTTATTGGACATGTTCACAGTTATGAAGAGTTTGATTGTATGTGTTGTTTGAACTTAAAAGTTAAAAAGATAGAAGATTTGCAGAACAAGAAAATAACAGAAGATACTGGGTTTTTTGGGGTGAATGCCTTGTTTGGTTAAAAGGAATATTGAAAACAGGTTTGTTCTTGTTAATTGTAATTGTATTAGCCTTAATGTTCTTACCCTGTATTTCACACTGTATTTAAAGCATGATATGGCGTATTGTTAATATTAAATAAAAGAGGGGGAGATGTAGTGGCAGAGCCCCCCCCGCCCCAGGGGGATGGGGTTGTCGCCAGCCTGGCTGAGAGGTGAAGCCAGAGACAAAAGAGACTAAAGGAGCACCATTAGAAGGTAATAATGAGTGAGCAATCGCCGGACACATGCGTGCAGAGCGCGTGGACAGTACATGCAGCCTAGCATGTTATTGTATAGCACGAGTTACAACCAATCACGTTGTTGTAAGGCGCGTGGACAGGGCAGCTTTGCTATAAAGCCAGCCCGGTCCGACAATAAAGCGAACTCTGTGAACATCATATTGGTGTGTCAGGTTCCGTGGCTCGCATGGATAAAGCAACACCTGGGCAGTGCCAGGCGGTGTGAGCAGGACAGAGCTGAGCACACAGCGGGTGGGACGGGGTCTGTGACACGGACAGGGAGCAGACCCAGGGACAGAGACACAGCTGCAGGAGCACAGACATGGGCAGGAAGAGTTAACTGCTACCAGAAATGCTGGGGATGGGATTTAGGAACCTCTCTCACATCCCCTGCAGTGCAGACACATTTCCCAGTGCAACCCCTGATCTCCTCTCCTCTCCATCAGAGCCTCTGCCCCGAAGCCATGGGGTCCAGGTCCTGAGTCTCCACCTCAGCAGCTGGACCTCCAGGGGAAGGGTTCCTGGAACGTGGTACACAAAAAAGGTGCTAAAAGTACTTGCTCTACAGTGTCATTTCATGAGTGGCAGCAGCACAGTCGGGTAAGGAGAAGGTTCCACAGCATGCCCGTCTGCCTTTCTGTCCTTGCTTTATTTCTCAGAAGCACTGCAGTGTCCTTCCCTGTTTCTTCACCTGTTCCTGGAGCTCTTGCTCTCTGGGGTTGGGGTGGGACATGCAGCTGAAATATTCCCATGGTATGCATGGTCTTAGGAGCAAAGCACCGTGACTCAGCCTAAGTAGATCTGCCGCTTATTCTTTTGTACTGCCAGCAGATTGTGGAAGTAGAGTATAAAACCCATCCTTATGGAGAGATCTGTGCATTTTAGGCTTACTCTAAGTAAGCGGGACCGGCGGGCAAGGACTGAACCGGACCGGACCGCACCGGACCAGCGGGAAAGGACTGAACTGAACCGGACTGCACCGGACTGGCGGGAAAGGCCTGAACTGAACCGAACCGAACCGAACCGGACCAGACCGCTGCGGGACAGTGTACGCGACTCTACGAGTCGAGCTTTTCGACCCTCGCGATCCGTGCACACGCTCGGCGAGTCCGTGTCTGGAGTTTCGGGGCTCGCGCGTGGCGTGGGGATGCGGGTTTCGTGGCGGTGTTTTTTTTTTTGGTGGGGGTTTATTTCGGCAGGGGCGGCGGGGTCGTGGTGGTGTCGTCGTGCCCCCCACCCGCACCTGCCGCCGCCGCCGCCGCCGTATAATTTCACTTCGTGTTCCGGCTCAGACTGCACGGCGAGCACAAACACCCCCCCCCCGCCCGCACCCCAAAGCGCGGTCTCTCCCGCCCTCGCCTTGCCCCCCGCCCCCTCCGGCCCACCCGCGGGAAGGGCCGGAGGGGGTCGGCAACTGCGCGCGCCGCGCATGCGCGCTCTCCCCGGCAACCGGCCCCCTGCCCCCCGCCAGGTGCCCAACGGTCAGTCGCTCGGAGTCAAGCCCGTCGGGCGGGCGGTCGCGGGGAGGCCAGCGCGGGAGCGTCTTGCCGATCGGCCGAGGAACCCCGCGCGCGGGTAGGCAGGGAGGCAGGCGGGCCGGGACGGGGAGACGGGGACGGGGACGCGGTGTCTCTATGCCTCCCCGGGGGGAGGCAAAGCCGCTGGCGGGGTCGGTTTCTTCTTCAGCCCGCGGCCGGGGCGGGCAGCGGGCCGAGGGACCGAGCGAGCGAGCCACCGAGGAAGAAGCGCGGGAGGCGGCAGCACGGGCAGGTGAGGGGGTTAGGCCTCCGACAGCGGGGCTGAGAAACCGCGGGACGCCCGCGTGCCCACCCCCCCCGCCCACCCCCCCCCGCCGTCCACCCCCGTCCACCCCGGGCACGGAGCCGGCAGGGACGCCCCGGCTTCCCGGGGGGGAGGCGAACTCGCTGGCGAAAGGCCGGGGCGGGGGGTGGGGAGGAACTCTGGGCGGGGATGGGCGGCCGGGCTCGCTGCGGCGGACTGGGGCGGGCAGGCGGTGGTTGGGGCCGGGGAAGGCCGCCGGCTGTGCTCTCATTGCCCCTCCTGGTACAGTGTTATTTGGAGCACAGAGTTTAGGGGATGGACAGTGAGCAATGAACGGTTATAGAGTTGCAAAGAAAAATGACCCTATCTAAAGGACAGTCTCTCCCAGGATGTGAGTCTCTGCAGTGCAACCCTTTGCTAATTGCAAGGCAGAGAGCAGATGATTCAGTAAGTGGGGTTTATGGATCACAAATAGACATTAGTAGAAAAGATGCCCTGGGAAGGTTCAAAATATATGGAGGTACAAATGCCTGGGTAGAATGGATCAAATATATGGTGCAAAGCCTAAACGAGCAATTGCTATGCCTGTGCAGCAGGAAGGCCTGTGGCCCAAGTGGTACCCTTCCCTCTGGGGTGGAGCGAAGATTGACAGGGGATGGAGTGCGTCTTAGCCTTATGCCAAGACTCTACGGCATGGAGAAATAAGTCGTGTCATACTCTCTCCCTCCTGTTTCCAGCTTTGCAGGGGAAAATATCAAAATTCCCCTGGCATTTTCAGGAATAATTGGAAATCATACTGCCTGTCTCTCACGACGCGGCAGGAATGATACCAAGTTCCTAGGAACATGAGTAGGTGTGCAGAGACACGGGAAGTTGGTCCTCATATGTCCTCAAATGCTTCTTGAGTGGATCTTTGGTGGTACTGTGGGAAGATGACACTTCATTCCATTTTATCCCCCACTGGGAAGGTACCTGTGACGTCGTACAATTGGAAATTCCTTTTACCCTGGCATTTGAACACTGTGATCCATCAGGGCAACAGAAAAAGGAGTTGAGGGCTTTCCTCTGATGACAGGGTTTATTTCAATTAGATTGGGGTCCCCAGAGGAGTCCCCAAGGAACACAAAGCAAGAAGTCAAGTTAGCTGCGGGTTCTGAGTCCTTTTTGTTTTGGTAGGTAACTACAAACAAGAATGTAGACGGGATAAATAACATTTATTTATAAGTTATACTAGACAAGCAGTTAAATGAATCACCAAGCAATTAGATGCTACTAGTAGAATGGCATGGGAAAATAACATGGTCCCAGATACGATGTTGGCAGAAAAAGGTGATATATGTCTAACCACAGCTTCAGCAGAAGAATTGGCTGAGAATTCAGGTGTAGATAGTCCACTCATGGGATTGTTAGAATCTTGGTTTGGAATATTGAGAGAAATTACTTCTTTAATCGAAGTAACAGAAGCACTGATTTCTATAGCATGCTACATCATTCCGTGTCTGCGAGGACTTGTTCAACACCTTATTGGACAGCTCTATCAAAGCAAGTGCCTTTAGGGCCACTGCCATGCTCAGATAAAATGATCCTGCTAGAAGAACAAGAAGAAAGAAAGAACAGCAAATGCATAACTCCAGAAGAAAAACGTGAAATCGTGTTGTCTAGGCTTGAAGCCACCTATACAACTGTATCATAAGAAAGTGCAAAACCTCCTCCATTTCAGTCCTGCAGCTCAGCACTAGTTTTTCCTCTTCCCTCCCTTTGTCCTGCTCCCTTTGCTTTCTCCCTTTGTTCCATATCCTTCTGCACAAAACCACCGTGACTCAGCCTAAGTAGATCTGCCGCTTATTCTTTTGTACTGCCAGCAGATTGTGGAAGTAGAGTATAAAACCCATCCTTATGGAGAGATCTGTGCATTTTAGGCTTAGTCTAAGTAAGTGGGACCGGCGGGCAAGGACTGAACCGGAACGGCGGGGCGGTTGGTCCTACGCAGGGACAGGAGCTGGACGCGACCGAGCGAGCCTCTCGCGGGTGGCTGCGGGACAGTGTACGCGACTCTACGAGTCGAGCTTTTCGACCCTCGCGATCCGTGCACACGCTCGGCGAGTCCGTGTCTGGAGTTTCGGGGCTCGCGCGTGGCGTGGGGATGCGGGTTTCGTGGCGGTGGTTTTTTTTTTTTTGGTGGGGGTTTATTTCGGCAGGGGCGGCGGGGTCGTGGTGGTGTCGTCGTGCCCCCCACCCGCATCTGCCGCCGCCGTATAATTTCACTTCGTGTTCCGGCTCAGACTGCACGGCGAGCACAAACACCCCCCCCCGCCCGCACCCCAAAGCGCGGTCTCTCCCGCCCTCGCCTTGCCCCCCGCCCCCTCCGGCCCACCCGCGGGAAGGGCCGGAGGGGGTCGGCAACTGCGCGCGCCGCGCATGCGCGCTCTCCCCGCCGCCCGGCAACCGGCCCCCTGCCCCCCGCCAGGTGCCCAACGGTCAGTCGCTCGGAGTCAAGCCCGTCGGGCGGGCGGTCGCGGGGAGGCCAGCGCGGGAGCGTCTTGCCGATCGGCCGAGGAACCCCGCGCGCGGGTAGGCAGGGAGGCAGGCGGGCCGGGACGGGGAGACGGGGACGGGGACGCGGTGTCTCTATGCCTCCCCGGGGGGAGGCAAAGCCGCTGGCGGGGTCGGTTTCTTCTTCAGCCCGCGGCCGGGGCGGGCAGCGGGCCGAGGGACCGAGCGAGCGAGCCACCGAGGAAGAAGCGCGGGAGGCGGCAGCACGGGCAGGTGAGGGGGTTAGGCCTCCGACAGCGGGGCTGAGAAACCGCGGGACGCCCGCGTGCCCCCCCCGCCCCCGTCCACCCCCCCCCGCCGTCCACCCCCGTCCGCCCCGGGCACGGAGCCGGCAGGGACGCCCCGGCTTCCCGGGGGGGAGGCGAACTCGCTGGCGGGGGGTGGGGAGGACTTGGACTGCTGAATGTATTAACTGAACAAAGCACGGGGTCGTACGTGGCACAAACAGTAAACCCAGAAATGCACATACTATCATGAAGCCTATTTTCTTCCACCAGGCTCCCCCAAATAAGTTACCCCACCAATGGCTAGTAAGTACAGAATTCCACTTCTGTACTGGTACATGTGCAACGCGTTTTATCTCCTCTGCTATTTTCATTATGGCTTCCCCATCGTTATCTCTTTCCAAACAACACTCCGAAGTATTCAGTTTCCCACAGACGCCCCCCTCTCTTCAGCTAAAAGCCAATCTCACGCTCCCTGATTTTGGTACACTGCAGCTCTGGTCTGAGACAATTGTCTCGCTATGAGATTCGGTGCCTCAGCCGTCTGGTTGCTTATTATTTCAACCACTGCTTGCAACCGAATAATTTGGTTTAGCATATATATAGGGGTACGGGATCCCCAGTTTCCACCCCCCGCAGTGAATCACTCCCTGACAGCCGGGCAGGATGGGGGTCTCGGGCCCGGTCCCACTGCCCTGGGCGCTGAGCAGGCAGCAGCTGCAATAAATGGTGATGGGCAACCAAGCACTGGTGTGGTCTGAGTGGGGTTCCATGGGGCAGGATGGGAGAAAGCCCCACTGTGTTTGCTTTTTCAGGAGAAAAATAAGTGCTAAAAAGCCACTTTGGGGGTGCCCAGGTGGATCCAGTGGTATCCAGACCCCCCCCAGAGGGAGCATCCCCCAGCACCCCCAAGTCCTTCGCAGGGCTGCTCTCAGGCCCTCCATCCCCAGCTTGTGTTGATAGCCGTGGTTGCCCGGGGCAGCTGCGTCTCCCAGGCGAGCTGGGTCCCGCCCCGGCCCGCCCCCGGCTCCTCGCAGTGTCCCTTCCCCCGGGCAACGCGGCTCTTCCCCGCAAACACCCGCCGGTGCCGGCCGGATGGAGCAGGCGGTGGAGCCGGTGCCTGGCGCCGAGCGGCTGTGCCGGTGCGCGGCGCGGGGGCTGGGGGTGCCGGCGGAGCGCTGGGAGCGCTGGGCAGGCGGGGAGGCGGCGGGGCCGCTGCTGCGGAGCTTCCTGGCGGGGCCGGCGGGGCCGGCGCTGCTGCTCTGGCGGGGCCCGGCCGGGGAGCTGGAGCTGGGGCCGCCCCCGCCGCCCCCCGCCGCCCGCCGCAAGGGGCTGTTCTTCCTGCGGGCCCCCGGCGCCGGCCCCGGGGAGCTGCTCTGCGGGGACCTGCCCGCCGATGCCCTGCGGCACTTTGCCGCCCTCGTGGAGGAGGTGAGGATGAGGGGCCACGGGGGCAGGCTCAACATGAGGAGAAATTTGTTTGCTGGGAGATGGCAGAGCCTGGCCCAGGCTGCCCAGGGCGGGTGTGGAGTCTCCTTCTCTGAGACATTGAAACTCGCCTGGACCCACCTGTGTGATCTGCTCTGTGACCCTGCGTGAGCAGGGCTTGGACTGGGGGATCTGCAGAGATCCCTTCAACCTAACCAGGCTGGGATCCTGTGAGGCCTGGGCAGCCCCGGAGGTGCAGAGGGAGCCCTGGCACCCATGAGTACCGGGTGCCCCTCGCACATGGCAGCGGGGAAGGTGTCCCCTCCTACAGACAGGCTCCTTGGCCTCCCTCCCTTCTCTGCTGATGCACTTGTACCCTTAACTCTGCCCTTTGCAGTACCATGGACGGCTTTAGAACTCATATAAACCACCTGAATGCTGATCCACATCAGCTCTGTCTATCAGTGGGGTCCTTGTGGGACTGATGTACCCACAGGTGCTGGAGGGGACATCTGCAGGTCACCTACTCCAAACCCCTGCTCAAGCAGGGCCATCCAGAGCCAGTTGCCCAGGGCCATGTCCAGGTAGCTCTTCATTATCTCTAAGGATGGAGACTTCACAACCTCTTTGAGCAACCTGGGCCAGTGCTCGATTACTCTCATAGTGAAAAAGTGTTTTGTGATGTTCAGGAGCCTCCTGTAGCTCAGTGTCGGGTTATCTCAGGTGGGCTGATGTTTTCTTAAAGAGATCGTCAAGAGGTTCGAGTGCTTTTGCTTTGCTGTGTTATTAGCCTGAACTAGACAATGTTGTTTCGGTTTATTCCTGATGGCTCCTCACCTGGAGAAGTCTCAGGAATGAGGCTGTAATGGGAAAGCAGAGGAGCTGCTGGATTTGAGAAGCTCTGATCATGATGTTTGGTATATTAAGATGGTGACTGATAGATTGGATTCCCAAGAGCAGGCTGCCAGACTGGTTATCCTGGTTATGTGAGAAAACACATTATTTATACGGGGAGCTTTTGTTTTGATGAGCCCCGTGGTCTTGCGAAGTCTGCACAAACAGTGGTTTTGCATCACGGCTGGCCAATAGCATTGCAAGCACCGTCTGCTATGGGTAGATGGTGGGGTAGGAACACTTTGGCAGATCCTGTTAAATCCTGTTTTCTGAATGCCTTTGGGAGCCGGGATTGTGCGTCCCAGCTGCGTGTTTGCAGGCTTTGCTCTCCCCTGTGCAGACATGCAGTATTTCTGCAGGGAGCAGATTGTGCCTGGTTTTCATCCTATTTTCCTCTCAAGCTTCACTTGAAGGCAAAAGCAGCGGTGGTGCTGGGTCAGGCAGGTGGGGTGGGTCTGCGTGAAGGTGAAAAAGGTCTTGAATTTCCTGGGGTTGGGGTCGTGTGTTCCTCTGCCCACACTTTGTCTTTATTCGGTGAGGGGTCACAGCTGGTGACCTTGTCCACTTGTTGCTTCACTCCTGCGGTGCCGAAGGGAACACACCTGCTCTGTGGGCTGGGGCTTCATCCTGAGTCCAGTTATCATTTTAACAGTCAGAAAGAAAATGAACGGCTATCATTTGCCTGGTTACAACATCACTGGCATTAGCAGTCCACATGCTTTAAGTAATAGAGACACATCTTGCTAATAATGCAGCTAAAACTGCTAAAGGTGAACTCGTCAGCACCTGCCCGTGTGTTCCCTGGGGTTGTGCTCCCCCTTCCCACGGCTCCCTGGGCACGAAGGTGGCTGGTCGGGTCTTCTTCGGGTCTACAGAGCCAGCCACAGTTCCAAAGAGTCTTCAGCGTCCTGGGACAGCACCATGGAGGTGCTGAGCTGCTTTATTCCGTTTCAATTTTATGTCCATTTGCAGCTATTTTTATGCCTTTAGTCACCTCCCCCCCTCCCCTACCCCCACCCTGAGTCCAGTAACACAAAGGGCTGTTGTTTGTCACTAGGGACAACCTGGCTTTGTTAGGCTGTTGCCACAGGCTGGTCCCAGTGCAGAGCCAGCCAGGATAGGTGACAGACACGGTGTTGCTGTCACAGCTCAAACAAGCCAAAAGCAGCTCAAATCTGGGCAAACCCCGACCAGCCCCACAACCCCATGCTGCCGGGTCAGTAAAAGTGCTGATAAAGGCAAAGCTCCTGTTTGGTGGGCTGCAGCTGGGACCTGGGGGACCCTCACCACCAGTGTATCCCAGGGGGTACCAGCAGACCTTCCCTTGCAGCACACTGAGCTCAGCCCAGCCCTGGCAGGCTCAAAGGGCAGCCTGACGGCTGTGCCCATGGGCAGGGACATGGGGACCAAGCACCGGGGACAGTTGTGAGGGCAAGGGACAGCAGCCCATGGGGCCATCTCCAGTTGCGGGCTTGAAAGGCTGGGAGAGCCTGGGGATGGGGCTGCTCACTTTGCCTACTGGCTTCCACCCTCCTTGGCTGCTTGGATTTGGGGAAAAGGGTGTTCTGCTGTATAAAGTGGGCCTGTAGAGATGCCCATTCATCATCAGCTGCCTCTATTTCACATGGGAACTGCTTGAGACAGCAATGAATATGGGTCTCCAGGCTTGGCCAAGCACAGACCTCAGAGCCTGGTGGCCTGTCCGTCTCCTGCTGCACTTTTTTCTCCATTGGTCTTCCGTGACTCCCGCTGTAGGTGATCGTGCCCATCCTAACGAACAAGAAGAACCATCAGGGCTGGCCACAAGTGGTGTCACAAGACATCGTGCGTCATGTCCACAACCTCAAAAGTACCATTTTCACAGTTGTTGGCCAAGTAGACGGCAAGACCTTGCTGCCTCTCCCAGCTGGCTCAGAGGGAATTGAGGACATTGATCTGGAAAATGAGAAATCGTGAGTACCACCCCAAAATAACAGGTTCTGGAAGGTCCAGAGAAGCAGATGCGTTTGTACATCAAGTTGTCATCGTGTCTGGGCTGCGTGCGTGCCCCTGTGGAACCCCAGGAGATGTGTGGGTGCAGTGGAATGAATCACTCCTCAGACAGGACGTGGTGCGGGTGGGATTTTGTGAGAAGTTACTGCTTCCAAGGCAGTGGGGTGACCTGTCCTCAGCTTCCCAGCCCACTTGGTGGTGTTTCTTGCTGAATTAAGTGAGTTAATGACTGCAGGGATGTAGAATATTTTGAGGGAGAATGGTATGGGGAGAGAGAATCTTGCTGGATGTGTGAGTCTCCAGGTCAGATCCTGAACCTGAATGGATCTGATGTGACAATGACTGGCTGTGCAGAGAGGTGGCGACTGGCTCTTCATTTCCACCATTCACTTTATGAACAGTGTTGTTGCCCACACTGCTGCAGACATTCAGCCATTTTCTCCAGAGTGTAATTCCTATATTAAACCAGTGACAAAATCTTATGGGGTTTGATTGTTTTGTGGTTTTGAAATGTGAAACCCTGTAAAATCCAGCTGCCCACACGGCCATTGGAAGTAGATCCAACTGAGCAATGCACATCAACAAAGTTAATCACGTACTCTGTTTACTACAGCATGGAACGGATAGATAAATCTCTGGTGTATGCCATGGAGTCGGCCATCATAGACTGGAGCCACCAGATCCAGGAGGCACTGAAGAAAGAGTCTTCAGAGCCTCTCCTGCAAGGCAGCAATCCGAACCCGAAGGTGGAGCTGGAGTTCTGGAAGAACAGGTACCCAGAGCAGCCTGGCCAGTGCATGGTGCCCTGTGGTGCTGGTTTTGTGTAGAGGGAGAGTGCTGGTGGTGGAGCTGCTAATTCCATGAGTTGAGAAGAACAGGCCACTTGGGGTTCATGTAGGCTTCAACTAAGGAAAATTGCTCCCGCACAGAAAATCATCATGATCTGCAAAGTGCCTGGGAGGTCACTGGGCAGCTGGCTGTGTTTTAACTTAGCCCCACCACAGGGGCTACACCTCAAGGGACTTTTTTCAGAAATGCCCTTTACAGGATCCCAGGCTGGTTGGGCTGAAGGGACCTCTGCAGATCCCCCAGTCCAAGCCCTGCTCACGCAGGGTCACAGAGCAGATCACACAGGTGGGTCCAGGCGGGTTCGAATGTCTCAGAGAAGGAGACTCCACACCCGCTCTGGGCACTCTTTCGTCACTGTTCACTAGGAGCCATCCACAGGAGTAATTGCTGATGGACACCTGCTGGGGGCTGTCTGGAAATGGTGCATCTCAGCTGGCTGCTGTTCATCTGTCAGGGCCAGAGGGGCTTTAGATGCTCAGGAGCCTGGGAGTGGTATTTCCTCCTGCCCTTTGAAAACCTTTGTGCTGTACTGGTTCAGGCTGACTCGGGGCAAAGCCCTGCTGGCTGGAGAGCTGTTGCTAATGCCTGCAGAAACACGATGGCTTTTTTTCAGCGATGTTCTGTCAGTAGCAGAGCTGCTGTCATGCTGAACTCAGCACTTTCTGTCCTGTAGGGTTTGTCTGTGCCTCATGCAGCTTTCTCCCATTTCCACAGTCCATGTGTAGCTGGAGGAAGCCCTGAATCAGGCCCAGGGGAAACAGATGATGTTGGGGGACAGCTGATGGCCCAGTGTAGGTGGGTAACATGGCCACCAGCATCCTGGTGTGCATCAAGAACAGTGTGGCCAGCAGGCCCAGGGCAATGACTGTCCCACTGTACTCAGCGCTGGGGAAGCCAAACCTCAAATCAGTTTTGGGCCCCTCAGGCCAAGAAAGACCTTGAGGTAGTGGAGTGAGTTGAGAGAAGGGAATAGAGCTGGTGAGGGGCTGGAGCACAAGTGTGATGGGAGTGGCTGAGGGACCTGGGGGGTTCAGCTGGAGAACAGGAGCTGAGGGGAGACCTTCTGATCTCTGAACTGCCTGAAAGGAGCTTGGAGCCAGGGGGGGTCGGGCTCTGCTCCCCAGGAACAAGCGCCAGGATGAGAGGAAACGGCCTCAAGTTGCGCCAGGGGAGGCTGAGGTTGGATATTAGGAAACATTTCTTCCCAGAAGGGGTTGTGAAGCATTGGAACAGGCTGCCCAGGGCAGTGGTGGAGTCACCATTCCTGGAGGGGTTGGACAGTCACAGAGATGACATTCTCAGGGACACGGGGCAGTGCCAGGGGTTAGGTTATGGTTGGACTCGATGATCTTGAGGGTCTCTTCCAACCAACTGATTCTGTGATTCTGTGTCTCGGTTGCTGTAGGTGTGATGACCTGGAATGCATTTACAACCAGCTGACAACGAGGAAGGTCAGGAACATGATGGAGCTGCTGGAGAGAGTTGAGAGCAGCTACATCCCAGCCTTCAAAACCATGCTAATGGATGTTGAGGCAGGTGAGATGCTGGGGCAACTTTACCACAGTGCTGGCTTCTGGCCTTTCTTCATGGCCTGGTGTGACTGATTTCAAGCCAAATCTTTCTAGTTTGTGAATTGAGACTGGGCTGCTTGTGCTTGAGTCTAGGCTTTTGTTTCCAGGCTGGGACAAGCTCCATCGCTGGTCTGTTGAGCCAGACTCTTGCCAAAGTTCAGGGTGAATGGGTTTGGGAATTTATTCTGCTGTAATAAAGTGTTTGCATTACTCTAACAGGACTCACCTCAACTTCCACCAGCTCCTCTGGTGTTATTATGCAGGAATGGGAGTTCAGACTAAGAGGACAGATCTTGTACCTAAGACTGCTTTGTTAGAGCGCTGCTTCTCAGGCTTTGGCCACTGCAGCCCGAATTTCCTTGCTTTGCTTTGCTTAGGGGAGTTGAGCGCAGCCCAAGGAAATATTGCAAATCCCTGTCTGTAGTGAAAAACAGTGTAGTCCTGCTGGTCTGTCCCTGCAGACCAACACAGCTGGACATCCATGTCCAACCCAGCTGCTCTCTGGCACAATGAAACCATCTAGACTGTGTTAGCTGTGCACGTGCTGGCAGAAAACACTGTTCTTCACCACTTCACGTGCAAACATTGAATCTCTTAAGGATCTGTGTCACACTCTGCATTGTGCAGTTTAAATGGGCTGGAGAAACACCCCTTATATAAGGAGCCAAGGGTTCATTGTTAAACTAATTAATACTTTAAGGGTTTAATCAAAATACAACAAATATTTGGTTTTAATCCGGCTACAGCGATACTAACCCTAATTGGATAATTTGGACTATAATTGTTAATTTCCATTACAGCGCAGTTCAGATTTGTGTGCACCTGCTTTTAAGTCTCTGCCCCTTTCCCTGGCATTGTACTGGTGTGGCTGCTGTTGGTGGATTTGCTGGGAGGGTGATGCTGATAGTGGGAGTCTCTTCTTCTTGGTCTTGGGCCTTAGGGGTTATTTTTGCATGCATTCAAGCACTTCTGTCACTTCTTGTTGGTCCACAGGTTTAATTGCACAACGATCTGGTTTTATTAATGCTTGCGCTCTGGGGTAATTCTTCAGGGTAAAACCACACAGCTGTACAGAGCTAAGCTAAAGCTTTCGACGAGTCAGACATCAGTTGCTTTACTGTTGACAGGTTTTCTATTACAGTCAGGACTAGTGGGGCCGTCGTCATCTGCCCACTGGACAAGGAGTTGCTTGAGCCAAAACTGAGCTAAAAAGGGCTCAGGCCAAGGCTGTACAGCCTGTCGTGCTGTACAGCAAGGCCATGGCTCACAGCCATGGCAGCACTGTATTTTTGGTGCTGTTGGGCAAATTCCGTGTGACTTTTTAGCAGTTGTGGACTCAGGCTCTCCACGAAGCCCTGTCCCAGCTCCCTGTCCCCTGCCATCACATCAGCTTATTTCTGTTCTGGTTACTGCCGCAGGTGAGTGATGTTCACGAGTGAGTGACCTGCAGCACACAGGTGGCTGAGGGTGCTCAGTGCTTGTCAGGACAGTTTCTTTTCCCAGGCACTTTTCCATGTGGTGAGGCCAGCACCTAGCTGGGAACCCAGCACACCGCAGCTGGGTGGTTCTTACCGCTTCTCACGTCTCTCAACACAGCTTTGACTGAAGCTCAGGACGTTCACCTGCACCTGACACCCCTCAAGCGCCGCTTGGAAGACGTAGAGAGGGTTGAGTTCAGCGAGGTGAAGCCTTTCCTGCTCCCCCTGCTCCACGTGGTGTGTTTGATCTGGGTCACCTCCAAGCACTACAACATGCCCGTGCGGATAGTGGTGCTGCTCCAGGAGATCTGCAACCTTCTCATTGAGCAGGTCTGTGGCTGTGATGCCTGTGTTTGCAGTCCCCTGTGTCCCCTCTCCCCTTCTTCCTATTGTCCTTCCCTGGAAAAGTGATTCTTTAGGCAACATTTAACTTAATAAACAGGTTCAAATGTGTTCAACACAAGAAGTCCTTGTTTTCCATGATGGCAGAAGTGACCTCTCAGGTGTGATTTTGCTCTTCCAGGCCCTGGTGTACCTGTCTCCAGAAGACCTTCTGAAAGGGGACATGGAGGAGAGCCTGGGCAAGGTGCGAATGGTGCTCGGTATCCTGAACATGTTCAAAGAGGCATTTGAGGAGAGAAGGGAAAAACTGCACATGTATTATGAACCAGGCCAAGAAGTGAGGGAGTGGGACTTCAGCTCCACGATGGTGTTTGCGAGGCTGGACACCTTCCTGAAGAGACTGGAGATGGTGGAGGTGAGACTCTGGTCTTGAAAAACATTGCAAACCGTCAGGAGAACTCTGTAGCCAGGAGATCACTTGCTGGCATCTTTCCTTTCTATAGCTTCACCTGATACCAGGGAATGGGGCCACTCTTTTGCTGTTAGGTCTCCTGTTACAGCGAGTCTAAGACTGTGTTTTACTATGTCCTGCTCAGTGCATATGTAAGCTGGTCAGGTTGATAGGTGTGTTTTTTGCTCTCAGGAGTCCCGTTGGACTCCTTGCTCCTGTTGGGGCAAGAAAAGGAGGATTACTGGAGGTGTGGTTTGCACAGCTGTAAATAAAGCAATGTAATCTCCCAGGTCTCCTGGTGCCATCAGAGACAGATTTAGGTTATGGTTGGACTCAGTGATCTTAAGGGTCTCTTCCAACTGAAATGGTTCTATGATTCTATGACACCCTAGAGCTGGGTCCTGCCTGTCTTGGAGAGGCCAGATGGCAGGATCCCCTTGGCTGTGCCACGTGGGCCTGGGGAGGAGCAGGGACACGTTCCTCACCAGGTTGTCCCTTCGCATCCTCATAGTCCATCAAACTGGGGTGCTGTGGCTCAGGGGTGTCCCTGTTTGCCAGATCTGTCACCTGAGGCAGGGACATTGGGGTGTCATCCCTGAGCTCCCAGTGTGGCCAAGGGCTCCTTGAGCCACAGGAGATGTTCTGCAGAGAGCAGGTCTGAGTGTGAATGTGGGAGCTCCCTATGCTCTCCTTACCACATGGCTGTGTCTGGAGACCACAGACATACAGACACCATATGTACCTGTTATACAGACACTGTATATACCTCTTATACAGATACTGTATGTACCTCTTGTACAGACCTTGCATGTACCTGTTATCTCTCACGTGGCTAACCACACACATTCATCTGCTCTCCACACACATCCCAAATGAATTTCTTTGTTGATTGTTGCTGCGTTCTCAGTGTGTAGGGTTGGATGGCCAGTGTACAGGTTGCTGGTGTTTGCAGTTTTACTGCTTTAAATGTGCCATATACTTTTATGTGTTCCTTAATTAACTATGTTGAAAACTGTCATGGCTGGTGCCTATTTTAAAAGTATTCATAATGATGGTTTCCAGTAGGGTTTGATGTGAAATAAACCAAATTATGCTGGTCAGTGTAGAGAGGAATATAAATAGACACAGGAATAACTGCAGGTTATCATGAGGACAGTGTTGGTGACAGGTTTACTGGGACCCTGTAAAGGCTCTGGGGCACTGACTGCTGGGATTCCATGGATGCCATGGGCACACTGTGGATATGGGCTGCAGACAAAAGCCAGTGGGGAGGTTTTGAGCTGGGGCACTGTGCGTTTTGACCAGTGTCTGTTTCCTCCTTCCGTGGCTGTCCCACACTCCAGGGACAGTAGAAGCTGCAGTATCTGGAGTCAGAGGGAGAGCCTGCGGAGTGAGCTGTAAAACAATAATTAAAAGCATAGTGCACACCAGCCTGTTAATGAGGAAAACTGCTGCATCTCTCTCCGTCTCAATTTCCCCTCATCACTTCATTTCAAGCAACCTTGCAAGACAAAGCAAGGGACAACTGGTATTTCCACATTATTTTTTTGCCTTACTAGGTATTTGTTCAAGCGGATGTGCTGGTGTGTCGAAGTGAATATGAATGCATATGTGCATTTGTTTTCGAATTTTCATAAAAGCTGCAGTTACACTGGTGCATGGGTAGCCCGTGAGCACGTGAAGAGGGAAGGATCCCTTTCCTTTGGTTCGTTGCACTGTTTCATATTACGTGTCTGTGGTAAAACCTGCTGCCCTGCTCGGGTGGCCCCAGGACAAGTGCAAGCAGAGAGTGGCCACCAGTACATTCCTGTGCACATTTCTCCTGGTCCTCTGAGACAATGGATGTTCAACCAGCCCTTACTTGGCCCTACCTAGGGAGACAGATGAGGTGGGATGGCAGCAGAGCTGCCCAGTGCTGCCACCACCACTGGGGGAGCGGGACATTTTCCCAAGAGGTGACACTGCCAGGCTGCAGAGGATGGGAAGGGAAGGGAAGGACCCGTGTGCCACCTCAGCAGAGAGGGCCAGCGGGGCAGGTGCTGCAACACCCACTTGGACACGTGGAGGTTTGACTGCGCAGGAGCTTTGGACAGTTTGGGTACCTGTAAATATTAGAAATCTGTCCTTGGTTAATACCTATAAAATTGGGATTCTTAGCTATGCTGGATGACATATAAGAGTCTCATATCCTGCTTTGGATCTGTCCTTTAAATACACTTAAAAGCGATTTTACAGTTGTCATGGTATTTCTAGTGGCTGCAGCAGGTCTCACTGGGCAGGGACGTGTTATGAGCAGCCACTGATGCTCAGGACAGGCAGATCAGGCTCCCCCCTTCCCATCCCTGCCACCCAGCCTGAGCACCAGCGCTGTGCTTGGGAAGGTCCCTCAGCAAGTGCAACTCTGTCGTGACAACTGTTGTCATCTTCTTTTGTCAACATCATGACCTGTGTCTCCCTCCGTTGACTTTGAAGGATCTCCTGGCAACTTCCTTGGACTTGATGAAGCTGGAGAAAATTGAATTCAGTGGGATTAAAGGGAAGACCCTGGGCCAGCAGGTCCTGGACATGTATGAGGAATTCCAGGAGGCATACAAGGTGTTTTCAGAGCGAACCTATGACTGTCTTGACCTGACCAACACGGTAGGTGGGACCAGTTTGCGGGAACATCAGGAACATGTGCATGTTTCCAAAGCAGCAGTTTCCTGCTATCTTCTTCCCAGCTCTTTCCTCCTTTCATTATGATCTGATCTGGTACTGGAGGGAACAGGGAGCCGCTGGCCTTTCCTGCAGAGATTTGGGACTTCTTGCACGTCTATATCTAACATATCTTGCTAGATCAGCACCTTAGATCAGTGCAGCTGGGAAACTGGGATTTCCATGAGTTATGCACAAGCTTTTGCTGTACATGGTGCTTGCTGAGGTATAAGAGCTATACCAACACCCACATCTCTTTGCTTTCCTGCTCTTGGTATTTACCATGTTTCCCCAAAAATAAGACCTACCCCAAAAACAAGCTATAGCATGATTTTTCAGGATGCTTGAAATATGAACCCTATTCAAAAAATTAGCCCTAGTTACAGTTCATAAAAAAGTCAATATAAATAGGGTCCAGGCAGCTATACATGTAAAAAAGTAAGCATCTTTTGCAGCAAAAATTAATATAAGACTCTGTCTTAGTTTTGGAAAAACAAGGTAGTTTGCCTGATGAGGGCCAACTCAGATCATCTCTGGGATGTGTTCGCTCCTGCCTAGATGAACACATGGCATCTGGGGCTCTCAGAATTCAAGGATGCTCTATTTTATTATCAGTAGTGCTTTAATTAAAGGAATATTCCCAGCCCTCTGGGACCTGCCTGGTGTGGGGATGGGTGGCTCGTGCTTTGCTTCCTGCAGCTCCCAGTCCATCTCTGCAGGGGGTGGCACGTCCCCAGTGTTTCTTGCTGGAAAGCTGCTTGCTCCATAGCACCCCTCCTTCAGCAGGGCAGGCACAGAGGAGAGGTGACAGTGGCTCTGCAGGAGGTGGCTTGGGTTTGGTGACCCCATGGCCATTTGTGTGACTCTGAGTCATGTTTGTTCTTTCAGTGCTCTAGTTTTGCACCCTCTGCCACTGCTGGAGCCGTTTTTTTTAGCTAAAACATGGCATCTGGATCTGCTGGAGCTCAGCAGTAGCAATAGTAAAAGCTATTTCCTTGCACTTTGTCCTTTGGAAAAGAGACACATGACCTCATTTTTAGTGGTTTTGTCCAAGCTAGAACAGAAGGACTGTCACGGACTGTCAAGTTCAGTCTTTGATTTGGACTCTTTTACGTGTAGGAAAACAAATATAGATGTTACTCTTGAAGTTCAAAGGATTTATTACAATTGAAGCAAGAAAAGCAGTGCAAGAAGATGATGGAAATTACAGAAACCCAGTACTGTTGAGTTTGAAAAGGACCTCTGGAGATCACCCAGTCCACCTTCCCTGCTCAAAGCAGGCTCAGCTAGAGCAGGACTGTGACTGGTCAGGTGAAATATCTCCAAGATTACCTATGTCCAAGTGTGGAGACTCCACAGCCTCTCTGGGCAACCTGTGCGAGTGTTTTGAAACTGCCTCACTCACAACCAGCTCACCATGGAACCACAGGCTTGTTTTGACTTGAAAGTAGGTTGGATTTGGGACTCAGCAGGTGCATCCGTGGGTTTTCTGGATGATGGTGTGGTCTTCAGGCCAAGTGGTGGGGGAGAGGGTGTGGAAATAGTCCATCTTGCCTGTAGGCTGAAGATAGTGCCATGTGGGCTGTGGAAAGCCCTCAGGACCAAAGGGTCCCTCCCAGAGAAAGGGCCAACATCTCAGCCATGGGACAGCACAGAAATGTTCTCAAGCTTCGTGAGGACTTTGCCACGTTGCGATGGCTGAAGATTGGCCAGAGGAGTGGCTTAGTTCACGGTGAATAAGAGAGGGCATCTCTGGATCGAGGAGTTACAGGTACCTTCCTAGTGCCATCTTGCAGCCTCACAGCTTGTGTTTTGCCTTTGTGCAGGACTTTGAGCAGGATGCCTTTGGTTTCCAGCAGAAAGTAGAAGACATGGACCGTCGGCTGGGCACCATTTTCATCCAGGCTTTTGATGACGCCTCCAACTTGGACCACGCCTTCAAGGTTTGTTTATCGCTCCCTTGCTCTTCCCTAAAAGGGAAATCAGGGCACCCGGCTCGGTGAGAATCACGCTGAGGAGACCAGGCGGTGCTGGAGCCACAGGCACATGGGGCTGGTGTTTGCTGGTGGGACAGTGGGACTTGTAGCTTTTGGGCTGCTCTTGGTTTGGGATGCTCAGGCTGGTGGGTCCCTCACAAAGCTTTTGGATGCCAGGAGATATATTTGTGTCTCTCTCTGCAAGTTGGGGGAAATCATGCTTTTTCTAGGATTTCCTGGTGAGAATTGATATTGTTAGTATCAATTTGTTAATATTATTAATACATGGGTCTGTTTCAGTTTTGGAAACAGGTTTTCTAGAAACAAAGCTGGTTTATTTATCAATTAATCTATCTTGCAGAAATAATAAATGGTATTTTTTTAAAAAAATCAATATAAGCATTTGTAGAAAAGCCTTTAGCAAGTGACAGTGTTTATCTTTGTAAGTTTTTTGAAAAAAATAGAAAATCTTGAAGCATTTGAAGAACAACAGTTGGAATGTGGTCCAACCCCAGAGAAAGTCGGAGAGGCCCCGTAACAAAGGGAGCAAATTTCCTTTTTCCAAAGTGCCCATCGGTGCGGACAGTATTGAAGCCTCTGGGCTGGGGAGGAAGGTCCCAGCTGATCTCTCTGCAGGAGTCGGGGTTGTAAATTTTTCCCCTCTTCTTTTCCTGCGTGTTCACCCCAACAGCTGCTGGACATGTTCGGGAGCCTTTTGGAGCGACCGGTAGTCGCTGCAGATGCTGCTGGCAAATACTCCGTCCTCATCAGCATGTTCAGCAGGGCCCTGGACCACGCCAGGCTGATCTACTCCCGGCACATCCAGGCAGAGCTGAAGCTCGGTAGGTAGAACGTGCTGAGTAAAATGGGTTTTGCAGGGAGTTTGATTGAGATTAATTTGGGGGGGAAATGATTTATTTTTCTAAGGAACCCAAAACTTTACAAATTGCAGATGTTTTCAGCCTCTGTAGCTCCTAGTGGCAATGGAAATGCCTGGGAAAGCTCTGTTCTTAGTATTAAAGCGAATAATTGGTTAGGAGTAAAAATACCCTTTTTCAAATGTGTATGCATGATATGTGACTGGGAATGGAGACACATGCTGAGCTTTTCTCCCAGCGAGGCTGTGACAGGAGGTTTCTCTCCACGTTTGTGTGCTGCCTCCAACACCCCATGGGACCTGCAAACCCACTCATGTGCTCCTCAGAATGAATTTATTTTGTTTCCCTTACAATGCTTAAAATGCAAAGTATGCGAGTGGGACTTTGTAACCAAGGGTTTAATCAGCCTTTTCCAAGTTTATTATTCCCCGTGACTGTTGGCACAGGGGGGAATGGGTGGATTTCTATCAGATTATGAGGATTCAAGTGTGTCATTTTGAACAATAACCTATTTACTTGCCTCAGAAAGATCATACTGGAACGAGACAAGTCCTGGACTGGAGAGAATCATGGAGAGAATCATTTGCTGTGAATTTGTGGTTATTGTTCTGTGGCTGTTAGATAAGACGGACAGAAGTAACTCCTGGTCAGAAATCCCTATGTCAGTGTTTGTGAGGGGCGGGGAATGTGTCCCAGGCAAGGGACACCTCACATCAGCTCAGGTTTGGACATAGTCTGGGCTTCTCGTTCGATCTCAGCTCCTTATTCAAGATCCAGAGGCACTCGCCTTGGTCACAGACCTACATCAGTGTGGCAGATGTTGGATTTAAGGAAGGAAGCTGGGAAATCAGAGCAGTTTTCTGCAAATGCGGTTCTGTTGTTGCATCTTTGGGGTTACAAGTGCAGTGTTCAGTCAAATGCTGTTCCAATGTGCCCTCCCCAGGATCCCCCCTGTGCACAAGAACATGCCGCCGGTGGCTGGAGCGCTGCGCTGGGCGCAGGAGCTGCGAGCGCGAATCCAGGTGCCGTTTGATCACTTCAGGCACATCCCACATCTGTGCGTGTCTGTTCCAGCTAAGTTGCTTTATGACCACCTTGCTATCTTCTCTGTAATCAATCTGATTTTCTTTCTGTGGTGAACATTATCCCATGGTTATAGCTGAAATAATTCTTAGTCAAAGAGGTGTGAAGTGGTTGCACTGGTGCTTTTCAGCTTCCTTGTGATCATTATTTTTTTTAAGAAACTCATTAACTGGATTTGTTTTGAAGCGATTAAGAGGCACAGTGGGCTATTCAGCTTTCAGACATAGTTCCCGGGTTGCAATTGAAAGAGGTATCAGAACCTTTCCTGCTGCAATCCCACTCAGCATGTTCTCCAGGACCTCCTCAGCTGCAAGTCCTGGTTCTGGCATCATCCAAACTGTGAATAGCAGAGAAGTGCTGGGCTGGACTCAGCTGAGATGGATCGATGGAGCTGGGTTTGCATGTTGGGGAGCAGACGAGCATTTTGTTGGGCAGAAGAAAACTTTCTCAGCGTTAAACAAAGGAGCCATCTCCCAAGATCAAGGAAAGAAACCAATGCTGGTATATTTATCACCCAAATGCTTGTTATAACGGATGGTGTCAGGGAAGTATGGCCTCATACTCACAGCTGGCACCACGTGAGACAACATTTAAGAGCTCTGTAAGCAAGGCAGTGTTGGACTTATGACAACTGAGGATGTTCCAGGGACTGCACCTGGTAGCTCACAGGAATGGCTTCACGTGTGCTGGTCAGGATTCTGTGTAAATGGATCCACTTTTTTAATGTACTTGACCAAAATAACTTGACCGTCACTGTACCATGTTTGTAACCTTCTCTCACTGTATCTTGCCATTAAGTGTCTTTAAGTGCACAGTTATTCTGCAGCAGCAAAGACATTGGTGCAATGAAACAAACTCTTGGGCTGTTCCCAGCACAGAGCCCAAGTTATCATGTCTGATTTGAACCTAAATGGCAAATTTTTGTCCACCATGAAGGACCCAGATCTGCATTTCACACTGATTTTCTGTCCTCTGTTTAGAGTAGTTAATAACATGCTCTGCAACGGTGGTGACATGATGCTGTTGAAAGGGAAAAAGGATTAAAAAGGAGAAACAAAAGTGGTTTTGCTGGGATTTACTTGGATTTGCTCAGAGGACTTGTTTACTTCCAGCAGGTTTCTCAGCACTTGCCCAGCGGTGACTGCTCAGGCGCTCCTTTTTTCCAGCTTTTGGTTAAGTTAATTCAAGTTTTGTCAATATGTCCTCCAAAATCAACAACCATCTTGAGGAAAACTTGGATACTGTAGATTAAACAGTGGGGAAAAGACAGCATGATAAGAATTCCTCTGGCCTGCTGTTCCCTGGGCTGTACAGCCCTGGCAGCGTGGCCAGGGCTCTGCCTCCCGCACTCTGGGACACCTTTGCTCTTCGGTTTGAGGGGCATGAATTGGGCACCGCCAAGAGCTTCATCTGCCGGGAGCCACACTCTGCTTCTTTCTGTGCCTCTTTGACCTCAGAAAGTGGTGGCTGGTGAGCAGAGGTTGCCCTGCTCTGTGCAAACACCGGAGCATTGAGTATGTTACGGAGACCAGTGTTCCTCCAGCAGCTCTGGGCCCTTGTTCTTCCCCCAGGACGTGGTTCTCATTTGCCAGTTGCCATGCAAACACCCGCAAAAGGGCGCACTGGGGCTTGGAGAGCTTTTGTGCAGTGAAATGGTTTTGGGCGATACGGTGGGGTTGGAATGTAAGATCCCCAGCCAGGCTCTGCCTGCAAGGTGGTGGGTGGTTTTGGGAAGGGGTAAATAGAGACTGCAGCCTCACAGGGCTAAATGTAACGCTGAGCTTGTCTGTTGTGCCACCAGCTGCTTGGACTCTGCTGAAGGAAGAAGGGTGATAGAGAAGTATGAAGAAATGATCCAGCTGCTCGACAGGTAAGTGGTGGCTCAGGCACGACTGTAACTATATGAAAAAAAGCCAAACCTTATAGAATCATAGAATTGTTTTGGTTGGAAGAGACCCTCATGTCCATCCATTAACACAACCCTGGCACTGCCCCGTGTCCCTGAGAACCTCGTCTCCACGTCTGTCCACCCCTCCAGGGATGATGACTCCACCACTGCCCTCGCAGCCTGTTCCAATGCCCGACAGCCCTTTGGGGAAGAAATGTTTCCTAATATCCAGTCTGAACCTCCCCTGGTGCAACTTGAGGCCATTTCCTTCTCCTTCTCTAAACCACCTTTCAGCACATTTGCAAGCCCAGGGCCTGAGAATGTCTCTTTCTAAGCCAGAAGGAGTTTTGTGATGAGAGAGGAGGAGGAATCCTTTGCTACACACCACAGTCTTTCTGTGATATCTTGAAATGAGGAGTTTGCATGGGAGGGACAGGGGCTGTGCAGCCCAGCAGAAATGTTGGAACGAGATTCTTTTGGATGTAGGAGATGCTGTGGTAGAAAACCTGAGCTGACCAGAAGTCTCAATCCACTTGTGCCCATTCACAGTGTACTTACCGTGGCTGTAATGTGTGTATTCCACAAGTGGGAGTGGGATTCGTTGCACCTCACTTAATATCTTAATGTTTGATGCTAAAACTGAACTGATTGCTCTGAGCTTTTGAATGTTTGTCCCCAAATTTGAATCCTCTGCTAAGAATGGTACTTGGGGGATCTTTGTTTTCCTGACTTGATGCTGTCACTGGTTTTCAGGTGTTTGTCTTTGAAGCCAAGATCTTTATGGAGGTGGTGTGGGTGGGTTTTAAATAGTCCTTGATGTTCTTCAGCCCTCAGAAGTGGACTTGGCTTTTATTTGGTTATATGTCTTGGTGTGCGGGCTTGGCAGCTACGTGGTGGATGTTTTAATTTGTTTGTTTGTTTTTCGGCAGGTATCAGGAGAAGCTCTATGCAGACTGGTCCCAGACAGTCTCTGAAAAATCACAGTACAACCTTACTCAACCGCTTATCCGGCGAGATCCAGAAACCAAACTGATCACAGTTACTTTTGATCCCCAGGTAAGAACTAGCTTTCCTGTCTGCTGGAGGGCACGTCTCCAAGCTGTGCCCCACCGTGCATGGCAAGTCTGGTGGGATCGCTACTAGATCTGTTCTGCTGAGGTCCCTGGAGCATCTGTTATGGGTGACATGAATTAACCATCCCCTTTGTGGGCTCTGTCTCCTGGTAAAATATCAGGATTACAGTTTAAGCAGCGCAGATTGTAATTAAAGCCAGAAAGTCTGTGAGCAGCCAGATGTTAACTGGTGTCAACATCTCCAGAGCAGGTTGGTTTGACGCTGGTGTGGGGAGCGTAGGAGCATCATCCTACAGACGTGGGTTCGTGTTATGTTTACCTGAAATCTGAGCTTCCTGAAAGGGTATAAAAATCCCAGGAAAGGTTTGTTTTGTTACTTCAGTGTTGTGGCTGTTGGATTTCCTTAATTGTGGTGCAGGAGGCTTCCAGTAGGTCTCTGTTCCCTAGGGCTGCCCTCTCCAGCACAGGGAGGCCTGACCATCCCCCTGCCCAAAGCAGAGGCAGGGTCCAAGCCAGCAGAGTGCAGAGGTGGATTCAAAGGTTCTGGGGCCTGATGAGAGCTGGGGCCTCTCAAATGTGAAATGCCATTTGCTGCGGAGGTGCTGAATCTCAGGGGCCTGGGAAAACATCAAACACTTCCCCCTTTCCCTGGGACTTGCTGCTGTTAGAGAAAAGTGTTGAGGTTCCAGAGCTCATTCCAGCTTGGCTCTCAGACAAAGGATTTGTCCAGCTCCTTGGAATCTCCTTGCTAAGGTGGGAAGCAAATGGCCCCAGGGGATGTTTTCCACCCTTCACCCTGGTGCCAGGGTTTGGAGCCTGTGACGTGCTGAGCATGTTCTCAGCTCCAGTCTCTGAGTGCTTCTGCGCTGCTCTCAGCTTTCCGTACTGAGGACTGCCTCATGTCCTCAGGTGCCTGCTTAGCAGCCCCTTCATGCCCTTCAGAGCAGATAGGAGCACCTCATTTTGCCTAAAGGGAGGATGTGTTTGCAACCCTTCAACATTAAAGAATCTTCCAGAGCTCACCTTCCATGGAGGAGAGGGAAAGAGGGTAAGACATCCTTGACACCATGGTGGGGATGTCTCAGACATTCCAGTGCATAAAAGGGAGGGGAGTTTGGTTCTATCTCACTTGGCCTCCTGCTCCCTCAATCCCCTGCTTTTCCCTTCCTCCCATCCCATCCTCTTCCATCCACCTCCTCAAACTGCTCCCTTCACCCTTCTGCGCTCCGTCTTTCTTTCCTCTTCTTGTCATTGTGGACATAGTCACTTTAGTATTGTAGATACTCCTCACCCCTGCCATTGCCCATACAATATACTGAATTTCTGTCACCCAGCCAAAATGTGCCGTTTCAGCAGCATTTTCCCTCTCACAAGCCACTAAACTGAGCAAAGATTTTTTTTTTTTGTCTTAGAAGTGATATATTGCGTTGGAAGACCTTGCTGCTCCGTTTGTTGCAGGGACTCACTTCTACTTGGGTTTATAGTTTAATAACCCGCTCAATCCCGTTCCATCACAACTCAAAGATGCTTTTGGTTGTGCCTCCTCCTGCAGGCACAGTATTGCTGAAAGACTGTATTGATGAGGATAGCTGAGAAGACCAGAGATCATCATGGCTTTTAGAGGCTGCACAGGGTTTGCTGGCTGGGTAGTTAACAGAGCTATATGTCTTTGATTGGGAAGCAAATCAGAGGCAAAGATCAATGGGAGGGAGATGGTCTGGACTAGGAGGTGTCCAGGCCCTTCTCAGAGCGTGCTGCTTTGTGAATAAAACAGCAGGAACCCCCTAAGATCCCCAGAATTGACGGGAGGGTGTCTACCAGGTGAATGGGGAGGATTGTCTCACATTCAGCTCTCTGCCTTGTTTCTGCAGCTGGTGTCGGTGCTGAGGGAGCTGAGCTACCTGTCTGGCAGCCGCCTGGGAGCCATCCCACCCACGGCAGCAGAAATCTATTCCTCCAAGGAGTCATACCGGCAGCTGGCGGCCAACTTGGAGCTGATGGTGAACAGATACAACAAGGTCCTGAAGACAGTCCTGGAGGTCGAATACCCTCTCATACAGGAGCAGCTGTGGGATATTAACTTGAAGCTGAAGAAGGCAGAAGAAACACTCAACTGGAAGATGGAGGGTGAGCTAGCTCTGTGTTAGGGCAAAAGAGGCCGTACAGGATTTCACAGAATCCCAGACTGGTGAGGGCTGAAGAGACCTCTGGAGATCTCCCAGTCCAACCCCCCTGCTCACGCAGGGTCACAGAGCAGATCACACAGGTGGGTCCAGGCGGGTTTCAATGTCTCAGAGAAGGAGACTCCACACCCGCTCTGGGCAGCCTGGGCCAGGCTCTGGCACCTCCCAGCAAACAAGTTTCTGCTCATGTTCAGATGGAGCCTCCTGTGTTTCAGTCTGTGCCCGTTGCCCCTCACCCTGGTGCTGGGCACCACTGAACAGAGTCTGGTCCATCCTCTGACAGCCACCCTGAGATATTGATCCCATTGATCAGATCCCTCTCAGCTTCTCTTCTCCAGCTCAACAGCCCCAGCTCTCTCAGCCTTTCCTCAGAAGAAAAATGCTCTAGACCCCTCAGCATCTTGGTAGCCACCGCTGGGCTCTCCCCAGTAATTCCTTGTCCTTCTTAAACTGGGGTGCCCAGAACTGGACACACCACTCAGATGGGGCCTCACGAGTGCAGAGCAGAGGGGGAGGATTCACCTCCCTCGACCTGCTGGCCACACTCCTACTCACGCAGCCCAGGTACCATCAACCTTCTTGGCCACAGGGCACATTGCTCATGGTTAACCTGCTCACTTGGGTCTCATCAGATTCCTCCCATGTCCCCAGCCTCCATCACCTGGTTCCCAGTGACAGTTCACAGCAGGGCAGGGGACTCTCCAGCAGAGCCAGCACTGGGGAGACAAAGGGCAGCCCCCAGCCTGCCTGCTCCTTCCCATCTTACCTTGATCTGCTTGGGCTGGGGACAGGATCCTGATCCCTTCAGCTTCCCTCTGGGCTTTTGGGGAAGAGAGGCTGCCCTGTAAGCAGTGATGCTGAGGAAACGGCAAGATTGGGGTTTGTGAGAGCTGGCAAGGCTGGGGTTGAAGAGTCTGCTCCCTGCCCGTGCCAGCCCAAGTGACCCACTGTGTGGTCATGTCCCTGTGTCCCCAAGGCACTGCTTTCTCCCTGAGTTGTGCAGGGACTGGGACCCCTTGGCCCAGCCATCTGGCTTGGGACAGACTTCTCCCGGTGGGGGCCAGGGCCACCTCGTTATCCTTTCCAGCCAGATGAAATACTGTGGTTAGTGGTGAGGTTTGTGCACCGTGACTTTGGGATGATTTAACCAGTGTTCTTGCTTGATCAGTTTTAACTGCAAAGCAGAATGGAGGAAGACAATTTGTTTCCTCTTGGTGAAAGCAAACTGCTCGCTGTTGGAATATATATTTCTGTCATCAGGCTTGTGGTATGAACAGGAACAAGTGTCCTCCCTTGGGAACTTGCAAAGCAGAATTCCTCATGCTGAAAAACTCTTTCTCCATTGCACAACAAAGATGAAGGGACTTTCCTGCAGATGAAGTTCCCTGAATCTAAATGCAGCCCTCGCTGGTACCTTGGGCTGTCACAGCCTGTGTTTGTGGGGCTGTGGGTCCCTGCTCTAGTGACAGTGGCAGGAACACTCAGCCTGTTGTCCTTGTTCTCTCTCTGGTAGCAGATTAAATCTGGGTACGGGAAAGGGGGAAGTGTCAGACGTCCCCACGGTGCTGGTGCTCCTGGCAGAAAACAGAGGCTGCAGCTGTACCATGGATTGTTGGGGTAGGAGGGAGCTAGAAGTGACTCTTTTGGTTGAGGTGGTAAGTCTCTTGTGTTAATGATGGGTGAGAAATACATGAAACCGTGGGGGAAAAGTCTTATGGAGAGTGCACAAGAGCTTGGCCATGCAGCTCTGAAAAAAAGTAGTCAATCATCTCATTTTTTACCAGGTGTCTGGGATCACATCTCCATGGTGATGGATGATGTCCATGACCTCGAGCAGAGGATACAGAAAGCCAAAAACAATGTTGAGGAGATCCAGACCATCGTGGGATCGTGGGCGTCGCCCATATTTGTGAGAAGAGATTGTAAAAGAGAATCGCTGCTGAGCCTGGAGGACTGTCAGGACCGCCTGGAACGGCGTTACAGCCTTGTCCGAGAGTCAGGGCAGAGGATTCATCTGCTGGTGAAGGTGAGGGGGGACCTTCTCCAGGGGTTTGTTGACTCTTCATAGGCTCTGGGTGTCTCTCCGCTCTGGTGAAAATGTCCAGAGCTGCTTCACCTTAAAATTAACTCCCTTAACTCATTTGAAAAACTTACCCGTTGTTGATTAAGGAATACTTTGATGGGTGAGCTGGTACAGCTGAGTGTGCGGGGCTGCTGACCAGGCACCGAGTTTGGAGCAGGAGTGGGAGCCGATGCAGCCCAGTCTGGCTCCCAGTCCTGGTTCTTGTGAAGCCACTAGAGGGGAGTCGTGCATCAGGCTTTGGGATCCTGCTCAGAGGAAAAACTCCTCCGAAATATTCACCTTAAAATGGAGAGGCAGCTGGCTGTGGCTGACCTTTCTGCTTTAGGCTTGTTGTTCCTCTGTGGGAGCAGGAGGTGACGCTGTCAGTCCAGGGAGAAGCTGAGTAACAAGAAAAAAGCTGCTGTCTGAACCCTGGGTTTTTTCCAGTGGCTTTGCCAGAGCTGAGAGTCCTCTTTGCAGAGCAGGAGAAAGCCCAAATCTCTGCGCCTCACCTGCCCAGAGGTTTTAGCGTGTCAGGGACAGCACCTTGGCTGGAAGGCAGATGGATTTTAGGTCCAGCCCACTCCTGAGGGTCACCATCTGGCCTTGGACTCTGGAGAGACTGGGCTGACCCTCTCTGGGACACTGAGCCCTCGTTGCTCACCTTACTTCACTGTCTGCACTCAGCCTTGGGCTTCTGACCCACTTCTGTACCCTCTGAACCCACGGCGAGGATTTTACTATGCCCACGTTGTCCTGCTGCTACAGCTGTGACAGGCTCAACCACCTCCAGCTACACCCAAAAGATGGGAACACTTCCTAAATTGACCGGAGAGAACATGGGGCTGTGGCCAAGGCAGAAGGGCTGGCACCGCTGCTCTGGTGGCTCACAGGGCAGGACCAACTGCAAAGCAGCATGAAGGTCCTGGGGAGGGAAAGGCACCGTGGCCCAAAATAGGATGTCCCCATGCCTCTGTCCTGCTGTGCTGGTCAAACCTGGAGGAACAGCAGCAAAGGGGCCAAGAGCTGGTCTGCTGTGTTTCCCTTGGGTGTTCAGGTCTTCTTTTGAGCAGGTGAGTCTTGAGGCTGCTGAGAGAAGAGCACAGAGAGTTTGGGTACGTGCACCCACAAGCACAGGCAGGACAGTGAGATGCTGGCTTGCATTGCCCTTTTGCACCAGGATGAGGCCTCTGGAGTAAAGGTTCAGTAGAACACCAGTGACAAGGGGGCATTGTCAAATACAAGGGCATGGGACGGTGAAGAGGGGGTGGTGCTTTCAAATGGGCATTCCCATAGTGTTCAGTCCTGTGAAGTTCCCCTTTCTCTTGTGTCAGCAAAATGTGGAGGTGAGTCTGCAAGGCACCAGAGCCCTGGCTTGCTCTGTTAACAGTTTAATCACTCAGCGTTGATGTGTAAAGTTGGGGAGCAGCAACTCTGGGTTGACTCAAGCCCAATTGGCAATGCCACTCTATCTTGAGGAGGCTGAGGCCAGACCTTCTTGCTCTCTGCAACTGTCTGAAAGGAGGTTGGAGCATGGAGGGGGTTGGTCTCTTCTCCCAAGTAGTAAGAGATAGGATGAGAGGAAGTGGCCTCAAGTTGCACCAAGGAAAGTTCAGATTGGATATTAGGAAAAAATAATTCACAGAGAGGATTGTGAAGCTTTGGAATAGGCTGCCCAGAGCAGTGGTGGAGTCACATCCCTGGAGGTGTTAACAAATGTACAGATGGGGTTCTTAGGGACATGGGTTAGTGGTGGAGTTAGGTTATGGTTGGATTCGATGATCTTGAGGGTCTCTTCCAACCAGAACCCTCGTCTCTGCTGGGAGCAGCTGGTCCAGCTGAGTGTGTAAAGTGCAAACAGTTCCACGAACTCGGTACCATCGACATCCTGCGAGCTGATGCTCCTACGACCTACTGTGTGGTGTTGGACAGGATGTCTGTTTGTCTGTTCATCCTGGTCCAACTAATCTAATCTCTTCTAGGGCTCTGTGCTTATTTTGTTGAATTTGCCATCAGTAAAGCTGCATTAATGCCATGAGATACTTGCTCCGTTTCTAAATGCAGTGCTCTTTTGAGTGCACTCTTTGTAAAAAAAGTAATTTGGGTTGCCTGGCATGAGCAATCATGGGGAGGCAGTTTCAAGGTTACAAAAAGGAGGAGCTTTGGATGTAAGTTTTGAATTAACATGTGTTCCCTGCTCTGAATAGCTGCTCAGCCGCCTGGTCTCTGCAGGATGATGTGTTAGGTGATTTATTTGAGTAGTAGCAGCTGAAGGATGCCACAGGGCTTGGATGCTTACGAAGAAATATTTACAGACATATGTACTAGTGAAGGCTGCTGCGTGTGGTGGCTGCTGTGATCTCTTGTGTTCTTTTCAGCACGATAATTCCTGTGCAAAGAGGTTTTTGCATAGGTTAGAACAGGCATTTAGGAGTCCTTATTAAGAGCTCCTGACTCAGCAGTTTAGTCTTTAATAGGTGAAGTGTTTAGGGCTATGTTTTGGTCCAGCAGCATCCACAGAATTTAAGCGGGCACTTCAAAAGTAAGCGTTTTGAGAAGGGAAGAATGGAAAGGACCAAAGATCCAGGAGCCCATCAAGCTCTGCTAACAGTGTCCAGCAGCTGGTGAGATCAAGAAGCAGGTAGGGAAACTTCCCCCAAATAGTCTCCTTGTCTCTAACCATTCATACCTGAGGACTTTGAGAGTCATGGGTTGTACCTTTGTATCTAAAGACCTGGATGGATTTTTTTTTCTCCCACAAATGTTCGGTTGCTTTTCTGAACCGCTGTGAATTTTTAACATCTGCATCCTTCTGCAGCAGAGACTTACCCTCTGAAATAAGGCAGCGTGCGAAGAAGAATCCCTGTTTGTTGTAGCTTTACAACCTACCAGGTTCATTTGTTGAATTCTTGTATTGGAAGAGATGACATGAAAACTGTCCTTTCAAATTCACTCTCTTCAGACCACAGACCCGAGCTCACAGGTCTCCCTTATAGAATCATAGGATAGAGTCATAGAATCTGTTTGGTTGGAAGAGACCATCAAGATCACAGAGTCCAACCATAACCTAACTCTGGCACTACCCCATGTCCCTGAGAACCTCATCTATATGTCTATCCAACCCCTCCAGGGATGGTGACTCCACCACTGCCCAGGGCAGCCTGTTCCAAGGCCCGACAGCCATTTCTGTGAATAACTTTTTTCCTAATACCCAATCTGAACCTCCCCTGGAGAAATTTGAGGCCATTTTATCTTATCACTTGCTACCTGAGAGAAGAGACCAACCCCCTCCATGCTCCAACCTCCTTTCAGACAGTTGCAGAGATCAGGTCTCCCCTCATCTCCTGTTCTCCAGGCTGAACAGCCCCAGCTCCCTCAGCTGCTCCTCGTAAGACTTGTGCTCCTCAAATGCCTTTTCTCCAACCTGTGAAGTCCCAACCCATTTATCCGTTCCTCACAGGAAGCTGTACCACATCTATGGATCCCTGTGAGCATGAACTGTGGTTCTGATGCCCTCAGCATGTTGCCATGTGATGGGCAGAGTTAGCCAGGCCTTTCCCTCTCCGTGCCAGTCCAGCTGCCTGGATGATTCCGGTAGGAACTGCTCTCATTTGGTGCTTTCCTGTTTTGTGTTCTACAGCTTGTCTGACCTGGACGAGTTCATAAAAACTGCTGACAAAGGTTTGAGCAAAAAGGTTGAAAAAGGCGATTATGATGGTTTGGTGGAGATCATGGGGCATCTCCTGGCCGTTAAGGAAAGGCACAGTGTCACCGATGCCATGTTCGAGCCCCTGAAGCAAACCGTCGAACTGCTGAAGACGTATGAGCAAGAGCTGCCGGAGGAAGTCTATAAGCAACTGGAGGTGGGTGAAAAGCTGCGGTGGGCACGGCGGTTTGCCAAGTAGCCAGCGTCAAAGAGTATGAGCTTAAGAGCATTGCAGGAATATTTAAAGCCCCACTCCCTGTCATTAGAGGGCCTCAGTGGATAGTATTTTACTATTGTGGGATGTGCCTTAATAGCTCTAAATTTTGGAGTTATATTGAGGTTTTTCTTTTAAAGCAGAGATTAAGCCTTTTGTTATGTATGAAAAACATAGAATTGCCTGCTCCAACTCTCAGCGATTACTCTTGAAAAAAATTAATGCATTTTCAAATACATCTGTTAATTAGTTTGAATTATAATTATTTTTAAATAAGCCAGTTCTTGGCAGCTGTGGAGATGGGAAGGATAATGTTGGCAGAGGAGTCGCCTTCTCATAGGACTTCAGTCCTCCACTAGGTCTATAACACCCAATCTGCTTGACCCAAAGGACATCACTGGGAGCACGTTATGAAAGTATTTCAGCACCTTTCCACATCTGGCCCTGATGAATCAATTTTTCTTTGGGGAATTCTTCTCATTTCTGGACAGGGGACCATGAGGTGAAGGTTGGAAAAGCCTGTGGGATGCCCAGCCAGCCTTGGGGAACTGGCAGCAGTCACCATGTTACGGTGGAGGAGCGTGTGGCTACGTACTGATGGATACCCCTTAGTCACGGGGCGTTGTGTGCAGAGGGCTCTGTGTAGGACACCAGGTTTAAGGCAGAGCTTTTTGGGGAGAAGTTCCTCCCTCTGCTGCAGGCTTGGATGGGACCTGAGCGGGGTTCAGCAATCCCCCAGTTTTCTGCTGGTGCAGCCGTGATCCACGGATGGTTGTATCACCAAATCTGACACGGGTAAGGGTCCTAAAGATAACTGGATTCCTACAGACACCCTGAAAAACAGAAGAGCTGCATTAAATGAATGTTTTGGCTGCTACAGCAGCTTCAGTTCAGCATAAAAAATGGTGCTATGGGGAACCCAGCTCTGCTGATTCCTCTGCCCAAGAGCTGCTTGCTTGGTGCCTGTTTGTGCGTGTAGATTTGAACAACTGATTTATTTTTCTGACAGAAGAAATGAGGTATGCAGGGCAGCCATTCAGATGGAGGAGATAACAAAACAGTTTCGTTCTTTCTGGCAAGTGACAGCAACACATAGTTGAATAATTCATTCACTGCTGTACACAGTAGGAAAACCAAAGTAAGTTCCTCCAGGTACCGCTCCCTCCATGGCCATGAAGATGGATGGGCTGGAGCTGATAGTTTGTATGAGAAGGACAAGGAAGCAGCTCCATGTGTGCCCTGCTATGGTCATGGATAGTGATTTCTACAGAGACTGGAACATGAAGTGCCAGAAAGAGACCCCTCAGGAGGGACTGGCCCTGCTCTGGCCGCCTCTGCTGCCTCCAGGTTATTTCGCTTCTTTGCATAGTGTTGGTGCATCTCCATTAGTCTTCTCAACTATGTGCACTGGGATGAAAAGAAGCCCAAAGTCTTTCCTGTAGGCTGGCACAGTACCTGGGGAAGTGGGAGAGCAAAGCTGTGGGACTTGAGGACAGCAGAGCCCTGGCTGGTGTCACTGTCTGGGGTGAGGATTTGGCTCGAGAAGTCTAGTGAGAAGAGAAGAAATCAAATCTCTTTCTAAATAAAATCCCAGGTGCAAAGGGTGGATTGTTAGCAGTGCTGTGCACCAGCAGCTTGGATGCAGTCCTGAGAAAGAAACTGTCTTATTTAGTACTAATATTATACAGGCAGGCTGGAGGGATTTGCCCCAGAAAGCTCTGTAGAAGTCCTTCTGGCATAATATCTTCTGCTCTAAGAGCTGGCTGGAAATTTCCCAGGCTCTGTTTCTTAATTAGCTCTGGGAAGCCGGACGATCTGATGAACTTGCATCCTCAGCCCACCCTCCTGCCTCCAGCCAGCTCTGGGTCCCGCTGGGCTCGGTGTCAGGAGAACTGTGCTCTCTCAACCACTGAGCCATCCTGGGAGCC
This sequence comes from Patagioenas fasciata, assembly GCF_037038585.1. Lineage (NCBI taxonomy): Eukaryota > Metazoa > Chordata > Aves > Columbiformes > Columbidae > Patagioenas > Patagioenas fasciata. The sequence goes on along the minus strand of NW_027288560.1, from coordinate 73,246 downwards.
CAGGATCTGGTCTGGGACCCTTCTTCTGAAGTTATTTAACATGTTTTTGCAATCAGAGCAGTCAGTTTTAAAGTCTCAGTCTTCATTCGTCTTCAAAATTGTGGATAACTGATAAGTTTTATCCCAAATTGTGTTTAGCTTTTGCATCACAACAAAACTTCCTTGCAGTTTTAGGCATGGAATCTGTTGCTTTTCCTGTTCTGTGATTGTCCATAAACAGATCAGTCACATCTTATATCAAATAGCAAATACTGCCTACCGTCATTTAAATTTTGCTTGCAGGAGCTGCCAGAAAAATGGAACAATATAAAGAAGCTGGCGATAGCTGTGAAGCAGCATGTGGCTCCTCTGCAGGCGGACGAAATGACAGTTGTGCGCAAGAGCTGTGCGGCGTTTGATGTTGAGCAACACAGATTCAGAGAGCGATTTCGGAAAGAAGCACCATTCAGGTACAGTGAAATTATAACATCAGAGAAGCCCTGAGGAAGAAAAGCTTCATGGGATCATCTCGGAGTGTCCTGAGGATGTGTTCTTGAACCCTTGCATACATTTCCTACCTGCTCACGGTGTTGTATCTGTTATGCCCTGGGTGTTTTGTCCCTGCAAACACTGTAAGGTGTTAGCAAGAGATTCAATCTGGATGCTGAGTGCACAATATTGCTTAAAGGGGTTGTCAGCAGTGCCATGTGGCTGCACCATCAATGGGTACTATAGATGTATCATGTCTGCTTTGTGTCTCAGAGGCACCATTTGTTTTATGTTTTCTTTAGAAGTTGTTACAATATCACTTATGAAGAATAAACATTTCTTTCTAGGTTTGACCCCAAAAAGCCTTATCAACTGCTGGATACAAAGCACATTGAGATTAAACAAATGGAGTCAGCCATGACCTCGATTTATGAATCAGCTGGTCTGTTTGAAGTCACAGTGCCAGACTATAAACAACTGAAGCAGTGCCGAAAGGAGCTGTGTCTTCTCAAAGAGCTCTGGGATATGATCTCCCTTGTGGGCACTTGCCTTGATGACTGGCAGACCACCAAATGGGCGGATATTAACGTGGAAAACATGGATCTGGAGTGTAAAAAGTTTGCAAGAGAGATTCGGAATTTGGATAAGGAGGTGAGGGCGTGGGATGCTTTCACTGGGCTGGACAGCAAGGTGAAGAACATGCTGACGGCCCTGAAAGCTGTGGCAGAACTTCAAAATCCCGCCATTAGGGAAAGGCACTGGAATCAGCTGATGCAGGTGACGGGTGTGAGGTTTGTGATGGACTCGGACACCGCGCTGGCTGACCTCCTGAAGCTCAACCTCCATAACTTTGAGGATGAGGTTCGTGGCATTGTGGACAAAGCGGTACGAGAAATGAGTATGGAGAAAGTCCTGAAGGAGCTAAAAATGACTTGGAGCACCATGGAGTTTCAGTATGAGCCTCACCCCCGGACGAACATCCCGTTGCTGAAGTCAGACGAGGAACTCATAGAAACTTTAGAAGACAACCAGGTGCAGCTGCAGAATTTAATGACATCCAAATGTATTGCTTTCTTCTTGGAGGAAGCGTCCATATGGCAGAGGAAGCTGTCCACAACAGATTCCGTCATTTCTCTCTGGTTCGAAGTGCAGCGTACGCGGTCTCACTTGGAGAGCATATTCATAGGCTCAGAAGATATACGGGCACAGCTTCCTAAGGTATGAAATCCCAAATCCTATTTTTCCTGTGTGGAAAGCGTTGAAGAAGAGCCTCCATTACACAGAAGAAGGTTGTCTATATTGCCGTGTTCCCCCAAGCAGGACTGTTCTCTTGCTGCATTGCTTTCTTGGAGGCTCCCTTAATGCTACAGCAGTTTCCCCAGTGTTGCCCCAGGATGTTTTTGTACTGTTGGTTGTGCCTGAACCCTGCTGAGAAACTGTTTTTCCTCCCCTCCACCATTGCACAGCAGATGCAGAGTTCCTGGAGGCTGAGCAGGAGGCTGCTGGCTTCCTTTAGTGATACAGGCATGTTCCCTCTTTCCTTGGAGGGGAGAAGACGGAGATAATTACTCAGATGGTGCAAATGTCAAATCAGAGCTGGACCAGGCAGCTTTGCAGTATCCGCTTCCCTGCCTCCAGTGCTGGTGCAGCAGGAGAGCAGCTCTTCTCCCACTTCAGCTTCAGAAAATTGAGCAGAGTTGTCACTGATGCCCTCCTCAGGGTTGTGACCTCCTCAGGGCTGTCTTTGAGTCCAGCTTCCAGTCTTATTCCCTATTCTCTTGATTATTTAGAAAATCTTCCAAGCTTGTTCCTGGCCCCGCTGGACCACTCGCAGCCCTGTGGAGGAACCTGCCTTTCACTCACGAGTGACCCACAGTTGGCTGTGTGACCCCCGTCCCTGTTCACGAGCAGCATCGCTGACAGCACCACTGTGGGACGAACACCCACGAGGGGATGTGCGCAGCCCATTGACCCCTGGACAACACACTGTTCTGTCTCCAACCCTGCACTCTGCTCTGCTTGGACTGTTCCTCCATCTGCTTCAGAGAGCACGCTGTGCTGAGTGTCCTGGGGGCAGTTTTTGGCCCCTCACACCAAGAAAGCCCTTGTGGTGCTGGAGCAAGTTGAGAGAAGGGAATGGAGCTGGTGAGGGGCTGGAGCACAAGTGTGATGGGAGCGGCTGAGGGACCTGGGGGATTCAGCTGGAGAACAGGAGCTGAGGGGAGACCTTCTGATCTCTGAACTGCCTGAAGGGAGCTTGGAGCCAGGGGGGGTCGGGCTCTGCTCCCCAGGAACAAGCGCCAGGAGCAGAGGAAATGGCCTCAAGTTGCGCCAGGGGAGGCTGAGGTTGGATGTGGGGAACAATTTCTTCCCCAAAGGGCTGTGGGGCATTGGAACAGGCTGCCCAGGGCAGTGCTGGAGTCACCATCCCTGGAAGATGTATAGATGAGGAACATGGTTTAGTACTAGATTTAGGTTATGGTTGGACTCAGTGATCTCAATGGTCTCCTCCAGCTAAATGATTCTATGATTCTGGGCACACCTCGCTCACTGGGCAATATATACAGGTGCTGATAACCAGTGCCCTGAGGCTGTACCATGTGCCAGCAAGCTCTTAATATCCAGGAGCTATCTAATGTCATGTATGAAATTGCATCATGATTTACATTTGCATCCTGCTGGGCAGCTGTCTGCATCTCAGTAGCTGTCTGGCAGTGGTATGAACCATAGAACCATAGGATGTCCTGACTTGGAAGGACCCATCAGGATTGTCAAGTCCAACTCCTGTCCCTGCACAGGACACCCCACAATTCACCCCATGTGTCTGAGGACGTTGCCCAGTCTCTCCTTGAACACTGTCAGGTTGGGGCTGTGACCCCTCCCTGGGAGCCTGTTCAGTGTCCAGCACCTCTGGGTGAAGAACCTTTTCCTCATGTCCCACTGACCCTCCCTGGCACATCTTCTGCCGTTCCCTGGGCTCTGTCACTGTCACAGAGAAGAGCTCAGCCCTGCCCCTCCTGCTCCTGCTGAGGAACCTGGAGCCCCATGAGCTCTGCCCTCAGTCTGCTCTGCTCCAGCTGAGCAAACCCAGGGACTTCAGCCGCTCCTCATACGGTTTCCCCTCCGAACCCTTCACCAAGTTCATGTCCCTCCTCTGGACACTCCAGTAGCTTTATCTCCTTTTCTCCTGTGTCCCCAGCCCTGCACACAGTGAATGCTGCAGGTGAGGCCGCCCCAGCACAGAGCAGAGCGGGACAATCCCCTCCCTGCCCGGCTGGCCGTGCTGTGCTGGATGCACCAGGACACGGGGCCCTCTTGGCTCCAGGGACACAGGTGGCTCAGTCAGCAGCTTCTCTTCCGTAAAAGAAAGACTGAAGCTCAAAGTCTCTGTAGCTGAGCACCCTCAGGATGCATCCAGGGCTGGGGGGATGTGCTGACAGGCTGTGGGATGCTCACCTGGAGCTGGATCTGTGGCGTGAGTGTAGGGAGGGCTCAACCTTCCAGATGGAGCCTTGCTCCTGGGGCTGAACACAGGGTAGCGTGGAAGTGTTACCTGGACTGCTTGGAACACTTGTTCAGTGTCCCGCCTCACTTAGGAGGCCTGACCTGGGAAGAAGGGAGGAGCAGAGATGTTTTGAACATAGCTTGCTTTATTCTTCAGTGTTTAGCTCCAGAAATTCAGAGTCCCTGTTAGATATGGAGCATAATTGTTGATGTGGGCCTCCGGTGCTGACGTGGGGTTTCCATACCCTCATTGAAGGCAAGGAAGGGCTCTCCCCTACAAGAGTCATCATACCCGTTTTGTGGATGGGTGTTGGGATTCCTGTGCTATAGCAGGAGGGGAGGAGTGCACTCACATGAGGCTGGGAGCCTTTCCACGGTGTGGGAGCATCTCCTGCTGCTGCAGCCAGGGAAACTTGGTACTTCACCTGGACATGGGAGAGAGAGATTTATGAGGTTTTCCAAGGGGAATTAAATCCCATGAAAATGGTTGGTCCTAGACATTGCCTCCTGCATGGAGCACTTTATCCACAACCCCTTTGGGATACAGTGACAAGAAGGCAAGTGCCTGTTTGCAGACTAGTTTCAGGCAAGTCAGTGGAAGAGCCATTCTGGAATGGTGGAGGGGTCCCTGTCTGCACTGGACAGAAGGTTTTCCCCTCAACCCAAAGACAGCACCCAGAGGATGGAGACCTTTAGCACAAAATCCATGTTTTACCATGAACATGTTTGTGTTGCTTTTTAGGACTCCAAACGCTTTGAAGGGATTGATGTGGACTTTAAAGAACTGGCCTATGAAACTCAGAAAACCCCAAATGTGGTTGAGGCCACGAATAAACCAGGTCTGTCCCAACAACTGGAGGACATTCAGAGCAGGTAGGTACAACTTCAGTCCCAGGATTTTGTCAGAGACTGGGATCAGCTCTAATAAGTTGGTTTAACCTGTGCTCCAAGGCTTTCCTTCTGGACTGTGCGTTCTTTGCATTCACACACTGAGTCTTTTTATTCATGATCCATCACCCTGAAGCCCCCAAGGTGGATTCTGGCTTTGCGTATGTGCAAACTCTTATCTTGAATATTGATTTGCACACATACAAAGCTAGGCACTCAGTTGGTTTTAATAACATGTGGCCTCACTGCCACCCCAAATTTGGTGTCTTAAATATCTATTTAGCAGTCCAAGCAGGGATATCTGCAGCAGAGCTGATCCCATGTGCTTTAGTTAACAAAATTATCTTTGTGTGTGTACCCTTCACAGATGGTATAACTAAACTCCCTGAGAAAGACCTTAATGTCCAGAGATGGATACAGTTCTCACCTAACATATGAGCTACTCTACCTGGAACACACCTAACAAGTTAACGTGATAGCTGTTGTGTCAGTAATAACTATCCATTTAAAATAGAGATCTAATTTTACTTCCTAAACAGATAAGGCCCGTGTTCCCCACAGAGGACTAACTGCATGTTATTTATGAACTTTGAAAGCTCAGCAGCAGTTTAACATGTAAACACTGAGAGATTCATTTTAGAACGGAGCAAACAAGTTTCTTTTCAGGCTTCACAAGCACAAAAAGCTGAGTAGGTTTGAATCAGACTTTAAAATGTGCTCATTAGAATAAAAGCAGTTTTGGAAACTTTCATCCTAGTGTGAAATCACCTGTGGCAGTTGAGAGCTTGTCTAAAACAGTAAGTCAGACTGCAAAGCCTTTCTAGCCTCTTCTTCCACCTGTGTTTCTGCTTTTTGGTGAGGATTCTCTGACTCTTTGTCTGTTTGACCCTTGGGAGTGGAGAGAGATCTATGAGTTACTATGTGCTTTGTTATCTATTTGGAAAATGCTGTAAAGGACCAGCCTGCAGGCTCAGCTCATGTCTGGCATTTCCCCATGGGAGGGGAGAATCTGCTCGATAACCCAAACTGTAGCACGACACATTAAAGGATATTCACCCGCCTGTCCTGGGCTCTATTTTTCTGCTCTTCTCCCCAGGTTGTCCCTGTGTGAGAAGGCTTTGGCTGAATATTTGGACATGAAAAGATTGGCCTTTCCCAGATGTTACTTTGTTTCTTCAGCAGATTTATTGGATATTCTTTCCAATGGCACCAACCCACAGCTGGTAAGCCTTGCACTATGTCACCTTCGCATTTTCCAGCTGTCAGTAATGTCAGGGTGGAAGATGCTGTCTAGGGACTCAGCTGTAGCTTATCCTCTCTTGAGTGCCTTTTCTCCCACCCTCACTTGGATTAACAATAACTCTTTCACTGCTGGCCTTCATCTGTCGTCTCTGAAAGGCAATGCGCACACTGTATGTTGTCCCATCTGTCCCTGGTGATGCTTGCAGATGGTTCTGAAAGCACTGCACAGAGCAGAGCTATGTTCTTGATACCATAAAAACAGTGGGTTTGTTTCTGCTGGGATACAGTGAGGTTGGGGGAAACCATTTCTTGAGGATCTCAGCCAAAACTTGTTGCTGAGCTTGGTTCCCCAAGCTGGGATGCCAGCAAACAGCATCTGTTGTTGAAAGAGCCACAGACCGATCATTCAAATGTGACAGTGTTGACAACCGAGGGCTTGGAGACGTCTCTGTTTTTAGGCAGAGGAGACATCTGCTAGTCAGCCACTTCTTCCTTCCCCATGCAAAGGTCTTTGGGATGGCCTGTTTACAGGGGAAGAGCAGAACACAGCCTGGAAGAGGTAAGACAGCTGGTGGTCAGACAGTGGCTGTGGCCAAGGCAGGACTTCCTTGGGTTGCCACCCACCCCTGCACAGCTCTGCTTGGCCTTGTTTGGGACGCATCTTTTATTCAGAGGTTGGTGCATAAAACCAGTCAAAACGTTCACAGCAAAAGGCGAGTGTTGGATGATGAACAAAGTCCTAATTCTGTCTTTTGGTAGCGAGTATTTTCACTTTCTTCAGGCTTTCCACCATTTTCAGTATTGATGTGAGCACAGGAATGGAGCAGGTTTGCATGTGTATTTGGAAATGCTGTTGTTTACCTCTAACCTTTAACGCTGCTTCTATCTGTGTCTGCTGCTGGGTGATTTCAGCCCACAGAGTATCATAAATACATAGTTGATTGATATTTAAAATGAAGAGGAAAAAAAAAACACAGGAAGCAAAGATACTGTGTTGAAATGCTCTATTGAGTAAGAAGAAATTCCTGGTGTTTTCTGTTATTCAAAAGTATTTGCAGTAAAATCAAAGTAAATGTCAAGCAGTATCATACATAGATACACTCTCAGCCTTCCCAATGTAGTTTCAAAGTCCGATGATTCCTAAAGGAGGATTAAATACACAATGACATTATCCTCGTGAACTGGGTGCTGAACTTGTGCAGATTCAGGTGCGCTCGGGCTCTGGCAGCAGGATCGCAGCAAGTGCTGGGGTTGTGTCCGAACCCTCCAGACTGGACAGGGTCTGGGAAGGGGCAGCTGGGGATTTGTGACCAGAAGCTTCTACATGTAAGAAAAAGTTTCTACGGTTTACTTACGGTTTGAAAAGAGATAAGCTTATGGCCTCAAGATACGCTTAATGGCCTCAAGTTGTGCCAGGGGAGGTTCAGATTGGATATTGTAAAAAAATTCTTCCCAGAAAGGGCTGTGGGGCATGGGAACAGGCTGCCCAGGGCAGTGCTGGAGTCACCATCCCTGGAGGGGTTTAAAAGACATTTAGACGAGGTTCTTAGGGACATGGATTAGTGCCAGAGCTAGGGTATGGCTGGACTTGATCCTGAGGGTTTCTTCCACCCAAAATGATTCTGTGATCTGGGGGGATGCTGAGTGCCCTGTGCTTCTCAGAGTCACTTAGCACCTCCCAGGGTTTGGCCCTGCTTGTATGTGTGTGAGAAGCTGCGTCCACTTGCAGCACAGCTCATGAGAGGGAGGGTTGTAGTTCTTTGTGAGTCAGTGAGTCAGAATTAGATGGACAAATCCACCTCCACCCTTCCTTCTCTGAAAGCATCAGAGCATTGGGCATCTCACGCAGAATCCCAGAATGTCAGGGTTGGAAGGGACCTGGAAAGCTCATCCAGTGCAATCCCCCCATGGAGCAGGAACACCCAGCTGAGGTTCCACAGGAAGGGGTCCAGGGGGTTTGAATGTCTGCAGAGAAGGAGACTCCACAACCTCCCTGGGCAGCCTGGGCCAGGCTCTGCCACCCTCACTGAGAAGAAGTTTCTTCTCAAATTTAAGTGAAACCTCCTGTGTTCCAGTTTGAACCCATTCCCCCTTGTCCTGTCACTGGTTGTCACCGAGGAGAGCCTGGCTCCATTCTCCTGACACTCACCCTTTAGATATCTGTAAACATGAATGAGTCCCCCCTCTGTCTCCTCTTCTCCAGCTCCAGAGCCCCAGCTCCCTCAGCCTTTCCTCACACGGGAGATGCTCCACTCCCTTCAGCATCTTGGTGGCTGCGCTGGACTCTCTCCAGCAGTTCCCTGTCCTTCTGGAGCTGAGGGGCCACAACTGGACACAATATTCCAGATGTGGTCTCACCAGGGCAGAGCAGAGGGGCAGGAGAACCTCTCTGACCTACTGACCACCCCCTTCTAACCCACCCCAGGTACCATTGGCCTTCCTGGCCACAAGGGCCCAGTGCTGGCTCATGGTCACCCTGCTGTCCCCAGGACCCCCAGGTCCCTTTCCCTCATTTCTCATCTCCCCTATGGGAGTTTTTCTACCTCTCTGCTGTAATTGAGAGAGGCAGCTCCTGTCTGGGACTGCTTTGGGAGCTTCCCCTTTCTGTGGGGACGTCAATCCTAGGAGAATCTCACCTTCATTGGCGTGGGGCGCGCAGTGATGCAGTTGTGTGTTACGCAGTGGTCTGGAAGAAGTGCTGGTGACCTGCTCAGCTCCCAGCAGGCAGATGCTGATGTTGAGAGCCCACAGCATCTCCCTGTTGGCTTTGCAGACTCAGATGGAGGTGAACAGGAAAGAACTGAATTATTCTTTTCCTTCTGGAAGAGTGCTTTTGGTGAACATGGTTGTTCTATAGGAGGTCTGGGCTGTTTATCATAGGTCTTAGGCAGAAATAAAGATCTTTCTTCTCCATGAAAGAGAATTTAGGATATTTCACTAGCACAAAATCAGTTTCTAGTAGTGGAAAAACAGGAAAGTTCATAGTGAAGAAAACTCCACGTTGTGCTGAGAATAGGATGAGGTGGAGAAATGGCTACAGACTTCTCATCACTACATGTAGGGAAATTTGGGGTAGGAGTCATGAGGTGTTTCAATGTTTTCTATGCTTTTGCTCTGTATGGAAGATTTCCCAATGGAGAAACATGATTTATTAAGGCATGTCTGTTTTCTAAATTACGTAGAAATAGGTGGAAGTATTACAAGAGACAGCAAGAGGCTTTTGTTGGCAGTATGTTGGCCACATTTGAGAAGATGTGGTGCTACCTAAATATCCAAGATATTTTGTTAACATGATTTTGCTTGTGACATGTATAGTGATCTTCATTCCGCTCGTCCTATCTCGGTTGCTTTATTTATACAACCCGTTTTGCAGGTGCAACGTCATCTTTCCAAACTCTTTGACAGCTTGGCCAGGATGAAATTCCAGCTGGACTCTGAGCAAAAGCCAACCAAGGTTGGCCTGGGAATGTACAGTAGAGAGGAGGAGTACGTCAGCTTCAGCGAGCCCTGCGACTGCAGTGGGCAGGTGAGAGGGAAGTCCTTGTCTATCAAAACTGTCCGGTGGAGTCTGCTCCCCTGCCCCTCGTGTGAGATCCCTTGCCAAGACGTCATAGAGCTTCACTGCTCTCCCTTGGTGCATGAGAAAAGCTGGAAGAGGTGGTGATTTAGTACCTCCTTACACCACAACCTTTCGTGTCACTCTGGATAGGTCCTCACTAAGGGGGGACGTGGATGTCGCAGTCCACTGTGAGAGAAAGAGCTGTGCCATTTTTCTGACTAGGTTTTTAATTTGATTTTTTCTAAGACCTTTTGAAGGTTGGTCTTAAAGCTTGCTACAAATATCCTCGGTGAGGGAGGGGATGCAGACTGAAAAGAGACTAAGCTATTCCGTAGTACCTCTGCACGGGTGTGTTTGGCAGGAGAAGGCCTTTTACCTGTTTCTCAAGTCTTCATCATTTCATACCACGAGTGAAAGTATGAAATGTAAGAATCAAGCTACTGCTCAGCTTATCTATCCTGGTAGTTTCACCTTTCTGCATGGTCTATTACAGGAAGCTAAAGTACGTAATACCGGCTACTGAGCTCCCCAGCAATGGAGCTTGCTGCGTTCAGTCTGTCTTCTTGTTGAGGGCTTTGCCTGTGAAATATGAAATTCAGCAGGAATTGTGTTCCCAAGTTTGGCAGCATCTTTCTTCTGCTGCTGGCAGACTGCCCACATCCCACCAGGGATTCTGTCATGGCCTGGAGGTGGAACACACCTGACCAAATTATTCATTGGCGGAGTTCATTTTGGTTCCTCCTGTAGCTAGAGTTCAAGAAAAAAATCTGTCTTCTGTTCTTGGTGTCTGGAAGTAGATGCTAATCCTACAGTACCAGAATTAGCCAAATCTACCCAGTCTGAAGGAGGCTGTGAGGTTTGGTTAACTCATAGAATGTCCTGAGCTGGAAGGGACCCACCAGGATCATGGAGTCCAAGTCCTGTCCCTGCAGTGACAACCCCACAGGTCACCCCGTGTGTCTGAGGACGTTGCCCAGTCTCTCCTTGAACACTGTCAGGTTGGGGCTGTGACCCCTCCCTGGGAGCCTGTTCAGTGTCCAGCACCTCTGGGTGAAGAACCTTTCCCTCATGTCCAGTCTAAAGAGAACTGAGATGCTTGCCTCATTTCCTATCTTCACTAATTACCAAAGGCACTCAAGAAGAGCAAATGTGTTACTGGGATTTAATCTCTTTTCCAGGTTGAAGTCTGGCTCAGTCATGTACTAGACAGCATGAGGGCTACTGTGAGAGATGAGATGACAGAAGCCGTCATGGCTTATGAGGAAAAACCAAGGGAACAATGGCTCTTTGACTATCCTGCCCAGGTATCTGCCACTGCTTCTTATCACCACTCAGGCTGGCTCGTGGAAAGGTAGCTCTTGGGTTCCCCATCAGTCCTGCCCTTCCCTTCTTTCAGCAGCTGTGGACAGGCATGTTTCTGGCCTCCACCTTGCTATCCAGGAGAGAGGGAGGATGAGTTGTCCTTTATCCTGGCGGTCTCCTGATGGAGTTTTCAGGCTGAGCTCCATGCTCTGGTTGGGGCTCTTGGTTGGGTGACAGAGCCCAGGGGCTTGGGCAGTGCAGTCTGTACAGCCAGAGCAGTGAGAGGTGCAGCAGGAAGGCAAAGTGGTGAGGCCTGATAAGAGTGAAGAGCCCCTCAGATGCACCTCTGACAACCTCGTGGTCTCCAACTCTTCCTCCTCTGCTGTGTCAGGCATGTGAAAGGTGCTGATTTACTTATAACTAGCTGCTAAATGTGTCTATCACTGATATGGTGTTTTAAATGAATGTCATGGAGCAGATCCTTGTTGTACTGTCTGCTGTGACTACTGTATGAAAAAATACTTAATTTCATGTCACGGATGTTTCATCCTTGATCTCCCTGTGGATCCGACACTCTTGAACATAAGGAAGCTTTGGTATTTTCCCTGATACTGAACCAGCCTATTTCCCTAGGTGGCGCTTTGCTGCACCCAGATCTGGTGGACAACCGAGGTTGGGATTGCCTTTGCCAGGGTGGAGGAAGGCTACGAGAATGCGATGAAGGAATAGCACAAGAAGCAAGTGACCCAGCTGAACACCCTCGTTACCATGCTGATCGGGCAGCTCTCCAAGGGCGACAGACAGAAAATCATGACCATTTGCACCATCGACGTGCATGCTCGGGATGTGGTGGCAAAGATGATAGCACAGAAGGTTGGTGTTGGCAGTTCAGCACAGTTCTGTGGGTGCTGGAGAGGGGGCTTCAGGGGGCCCAACCACTGGCCATTCAGATCACTGCCGGTCTCAGTGGGAGACGTATGACTAAATTTATTTCTACAACGTTTGTAGTAAGTGTGCAGAAAGCCCCTGTAAGCCTGCAGAGCTGTGCTGTGTCATGGCCCTGCAACACCAACTTGTAGTTGCTGCAGATTCACACCAGGAGTGAGAGCGCGGCACTGCGTCCTGGTGCCAAGACATGTGCTGGTGGATGATGGTGGTGTGTTGGGAGGCTGCTGGACTCAGTCTCAGTTTTGACTTTAGAAAGTAAGAAAAAGCATTCAAGCTTTGTTCTTTGTAGCGTCCTTTGTCTGGTGTGGGGCCACAGGGACTTATGTGGGACTCCCTTCTCCTGCAACACCTCTCCCACACTACTCCCCTGTCCCTGACACCATGCCAAGTGTTTAGCCTTGCAGGTGGGTGGGAAGATGCCCTGAATGTATTGGGTTGTGGCTCTTCCGTCATCTGTGTCATCTCAGAGGCAGCCAGGCTGCTCACAGGGTTTCTGTCTTCAAGGCTCAGCTGGGCTCAGTGGTGCCTCGGTCCAGCCTGGGGTGAAGTGATGCATCTGGACCTGCCTGCTGGTTGTGCAGAGAGCGCTGGCCATGCCTGTCTTTGTCCACCTGTCCCCAGTCTGTTTCCTTGGTGCTGTCTGCAACCTCTTCCTTGTCTAGATGGCCTCTGCTCCTTCTCTCACTCTGGTTGCGTTATGAGACCTTCTTCATGACTTGCTGCTTCTTAAATCTATTCAGGAGTCTTTTTGTAAGGCTCTTTCTCTTGGCCATTAATTTTTTCCTCTCCCACCAATGTGGTCACTAATTTGGTTCCTCCCCTTTACTGATGGGAGATGGGGAGGTGACATTTCTCACCGCATTGCAAGGAGGCGGCCTTCCTCACCACACCTGCCTTGCAGTGAGGACCAGTCATCCCCCATGAAAATTTTATAGCAGTCGCTATTTTGGCCCCCGAGCTGCATGTGTCTGGCATCCCCGGCCTTCCTGTGATGGTGTTTGTGGGTGTGTTGCAGGTGGACAAAGCCCAGGCCTTCATTTGGCTGTCACAGCTCCGGCACAGATGGTCAGATGAGGAACGGCACTGCTTTGCCAACATCTGTGACTCCCAGTTCCTGTACTCCTATGAATACCTTGGCAATACCCCTCGGCTTGTGATCACTCCGCTGACCGACAGGTAAGTCCCTGGGACACAATGTCATAGCTGGGCTTTGCCACACAGGTAGAGAGAGAGATGCCAACCAAAGATGGATTTAGTTCAGACACCTGTATCCCTCTTGTTCTGTCTCCATGTCCCAGCACTCCAGTGGTCGAGCTCTAACTCTTATCTGGTTTTTGGTGGTACCCTCTGGGGAATTTGTACATCAGATCCCTGGGTGGGATTCAGCTCACACATTAAAACACTTGTGGGTGTCTTCCTGTGCACAAGATGTCCACAGTCCATAAAGCTGGTGAGTCTAGAGAGCTTTCATCCCATCTTGAAGCAGACATCTACCTGGTTGCCTCAGTGGGGACACCTAGGGTTACTTGAGATACTCTGTGTTGTCCCACCTGGCTTCCAGCTGCCAATCCAGAAGTGTAAAAGTCTCCTATGGACCCCTTGTCATATCTCTCCACCCTATGTGACATTTCAGCAACCAAGAGCATCTCAGGTGGCTCTAGTCACCTGTGTTAGTCAGCTGCGTCAAGCCCCCAGGTATCATCAGGTTTTGTTGGCTATATTGACTACACCTCTGTGGCTTATACAGGTAGTATAGATACTCACATGTGGACACCACCCCAGTGTCCATCATCAACATGATGGAGAAACTTTGGGACTTGCTGCAGCTTTGAGTTGGGTTCACTCATAGGCCACCTGAGCAGGTTTCTGTCAGTGACAGGTCTTCCAGAAAAGCTGTCCTTTTCTCATACTGCCTGAGATGTGCCCAATATCCATGAGTTGTATGAGGATCCAGAGAGAACACAAGCTGGACATGAAGAGGTTTGGGCAGACCTTGGTGGAAGATGAGTATCTCTTGGAGAAAACAGAGCTGAGCAGAGGTGGTAATTAATGCCAAGAAGGCTTTCAGCTCAGACATGACCCCTGCTCACGTACAGCTTTTCAGAGGAGAGGCTCTGCTGAGTGCAATGCTCTAGTGCTATTGCCCTGCAGCCCACAGTTGACCTATTGGACATATTTCCTTTTTTCATTCATCATTCACTGTGAAAGATGTTACATCACCCTGACCCAGTCACTGCACCTGACCATGAGCGGAGCACCTGCAGGCCCTGCGGGCACTGGCAAGACGGAGACTACGAAAGATTTGGGGCGAGCCCTGGGCATCATGGTGTACGTGTTTAACTGCTCCGAGCAGATGGACTACAAGGTATGGCTCCCACCTCGGCTGCAGTGCGGTCACATGGGGCTGGGGATGCTCAGGGCCCGAGCAAACCTGAAGGATGAGAGTAATCCAATGGTACCTGGGGTGCATTAGGAGAGGTATGACCAGCAGGTCAAGGGAGGTTGTTCCTTCCGCTCTGCTCTGCCCTGGTGATGCCACATCTGGAGTTGTGTCCAGTTCTGGGCTCCCCAGTTTAAGAAGGAATAACTGCACAGAGTCCAGCAGTGGGCTACAAAGATGCTGAGGGGTCTGGAGCTTCTTTCTTGTGAGGAGAGACTGAGAGAGCTGGAGCTGTTGAGCTGGAGAAGAGAAGCTGAGAGGGATCTGATCAATGGGATCAATATCTCAGGGTGGGTGTCAGAGGATGGACCAGACTCTGTTCAGTGGTGCCCAACGCCAGGGTGAGGGGCAACGGGCACAGACTGAAACACAGGAGGCTCCATCTGAACATGAGCAGAAACTTGTTTGCTGGGAGGTGCCAGAGCGCGGCCCAGGCTGCCCAGAGCGGGTGTGGAGTCTCCTTCTCTGAGACATTGAAACCCGCCTGGACCCACCTGTGTGATCTGCTCTGTGACCCTGCGTGAGCAGGGCTTGGACTGGGGGATCTGCAGAGGTCCCTTCAGCCCCACCAGGCTGGGATTCTGTGATCACCTCTCTCCAAATCCCTGCTACACTCCTTTAAGCTGAATGCCTTTTCCTTCTCCTCCCGTTCCTTCTCTAAGATTTGCACAAGGTTCTTCAGGAGGCAGAGACCCGAACTATCTTCTCTGCCTCATTATGCATTTCCCTTCCTTTCTGGAGTTAGATTTCATGTGTAATTCTTCAAAAATGTTGGTCTGTTCAGTTGAGACCAAGGCTGTGCTGATAGTTGGACCCTGGTCGTTTCTTCTCGGCGTGCTCGCGACCTGGCAGCCCCTGGCACGGGGAGGGACCTGTCCTGGTTTTCTCAGGATCCTCTCCCAGAATAAACCCAAAACATAGTGAAGCTTCAGCCGCTACAGAGCACTGAATCATTAGGCTGAGTCTTGCTCTCTGCCAGTCTGGCACGGTACAGTGATTTTGGTAGCCTCGGATCATATTTCATTTAGCTTATGGGCTCTCCCAGGAAACGGGACCATCAGTAATTCAGCACAAGTGACCTTTAAATGAAACTGGTGCACAGATATATCGAGAAAGTGCAATTAGCAGATAAAGTGGCAAGCTGCGCAGAGCTATAAATATTATAATTGAGTTGTGCCTGCTGTTTCCATGCACTTTTCTAAATACCCACAATAGACTGTAAATTGCTATAAATAAACAGGCTGGGAAATAAAATCAATTTTTTGCTGGAGTTGATTCCATTTATGATTTCACTCTTGTAATCTTTGTTTTTGTTTTGTTTTTCCAGTCTTGTGGGAATATTTACAAAGGCCTTTCCCAGACGGGAGCCTGGGGCTGTTTTGATGAATTTAACAGGATCTCAGTTGAGGTCCTTTCTGTGGTTGCTGTACAGGTGAGTGGAGAAACACTCATAAATAAATACAAACAGAGCAGAGCCATTCTGCAGTCTTTGGAGCAAGGGTAAAAATGGCAATTGCATATTGCCGGTTTCAGTTCTGTGTATAGGCAGGTGTGGGATTAGATCTCAAGATTAATCACATGAATATCACAGCACTGCCAAGATGTCGCAGTTACGTGCTGCAAAGATATTTGTCACTTTTCTTGCCCCAGTTACAGCATTTGTGCCAAGACAATTCTTTGTAGCATCTTTTCCCAGACCACTACGCACCATGGCTCTGTACCTGTTCCTCCTCAGGAAAGCACTCGTGTCATTAATCTGCTGTGAGATAATTGCAGCACATCGTTTCAAGACAGAGAAGCTGCCTTGACTTGCGGCTGCTCAGTCTGCAATGTAGGGAATAATTTTCACGGAGGGGAAGAGGGGTGTTTGGGGCAGATCCGCTGGACTTCTGGGGGTTCCTTATCACCCCTGGTCAGGCACAGGTTGTGTGTCATACTCAGGAAATGGGAATACATTCAGGATTAATTTTCTTAACCTGTCTCCAAAACTATATGGCTGTGGATTTAGTTCTGGTGTCTGTAACGACAGCTCTGCCAAGTGGCTTTGGAAGGTATTCCTGGCCAACTGGCACCATTCCTTGGAGGAATGTGTGCAGCCCCGTGGTGCTCCCAAAAGCCAGTGTCAGCTGGTGACACTCGGGAGCTGGAATCTGGGGCAGATCTGCGGCCCTTGCTGACGCGCTTGCCCAGGGTACCCTGACACCGTGGGATTAAACCTGGGACAGAGCTATTGGAGCGGTGCCCAGCTGGGCATGGGTGTTTCCCCTGGCGAATGGTTTCTCATCTCCTCTGTAGTTCAGCTGCTCAGTGCATTGTGTTGGTGAGTCTCGTGTGAAGCGCAGCAGCATCCCTGGAGAAGGGCTGGAAGGGAGACTGGCCTCCCCATCGTGCCAGAAAGTCCTGTGCTCTCGTGCTTATATATATAATCTGTCACTTCGCGTCCTCCTTCCCCTCCTCTTACCAGCCCATGAGGAAACCTGGCATTATTTTATACAGGGGAAGCCTTGGGGGGCTTCAGTGCAGAAAACTGAGGTGCCAAAGTGCCCAAGTTCTTCAGGATCCAACTGTCAGCTGAGTGCGTGTTTTAGGATCCTAATATCTGATTGAGGTGCTGAATTGTTCCTGGACTCCCTTTTGGGCTCAGTGTTATAGAAAGATATAAAGCTCAGAAGTTTCTACACTTCTGTAAATGTTTCGGTCAAAGACATTGTTCTTAACCCCTCCATGAACTCCTCATTCTTCTCATCTGTTTCACTCATAATTGGTACCTTATGTGGCATCCCAGAGAAGCCCCAGGCAGGTACAAGAGTTTATGTATCATTCCCTCTCAGTTTCTCTTCCGTCAGGTCCTAGTTTAAAGTTGTCATTGAAAAAAAGTCTTTGAGGATCTTGAAATAAAAAGGGAAGCTGAACAAAAGAAGCCCAGGAATGACTCAACTGCTAATGGTTCCCTCGCTCCTGGCTGGAGCGTGGCAGCTGAAGAAAGCGGCACGGCCGTCATTCCATCATGGTGTCTCCTGGCTGCTATTAGGAGTGTTACCATGGCGATGTTTAATTGGCTGTCTTACTCATGCAGCTGATGTCGATATGGTTCCTTACAGGGAAAAATTCGATTAATTGCTTTACTTTGAGATGGCAAACAGTAGTGAGGTTAGAGCGGTGAATAGAGAGAGATTTGCCCCTCGCTGAGGTGCTGTTTGCAGAGAGGTGAACTCTTCGGAAGGAGAGGAATGAGCAGAACAAAGCTGCAATCAGGCAAATATAAAAAACAATATAATATTAGTGAGTGAAGGTGTTAGGAGAGGTTTTACAGCTTCTGCCTTCTGGTTTTGGTTTTAAATCAAACATCTGATGTCCCAAAATCTTTAAAAGTGATACCAAGTGGTCAGTTTA
Organism: Patagioenas fasciata; assembly: GCF_037038585.1. Lineage (NCBI taxonomy): Eukaryota > Metazoa > Chordata > Aves > Columbiformes > Columbidae > Patagioenas > Patagioenas fasciata. The sequence continues at coordinate 55,502 of NW_027288560.1, read as the reverse complement.
CAACTGAGCTGAGGCCAAGCTTATTGGGAGGTGCTACCCCTTCTCTGGGCCTGGTCAGGGAACGGAGCAGGCACAGGAGGGTTTTGGGATGTCCTGAAGAGCAACGCTGTGTGGGGAGAGGTGAGATGGGTAAAGGGAATAATGGGCCCATATTGTGATAGACTTTGGGGAGTGCGTTTGGGTGTTGGCTGTGTTGTGGATACCTGTACTGCCCTGTGTCTCTCTCACACATCAGACCTCTGCTGGGCTGGCTGGTTCAGAGATGGTGGAGCCTCTGGTGGTGTTTTTGCTGTGAGATGTGCTGAGCAGTGTCCCACAGGTGATGTCAAAAGCCAAGGTGAATGCAGGCAGTGCTGGGGACATTTCCCGCTCCTGAGTTGCTCTTCCTGACCCACGTTCATCATTGTCTCATGGAGCAAAGGTGTGAAGTCTTGCAACTCCTTTGCATTTTGACTTTCCACTCTCTTCAGCTCTTTTTTCTGCTTTGCCAGAGTTTGACTGAGATGGGAAATTGATATTGCCATGCTGATGTACTCCAAACAGTGTATAAAGCTTTATGCTGCCGGTAAAAAATAAAACAGTGATTAGCCCCATTTGTCACGAGGCCAAGAGTAACGAAGGAAGCACCGTTGTCTGATGTGTTTTTCATAAGTGAACGCTGATACTATAGTACTGTCTTGATTTCTAGGTGAAGAGCGTGCAGGATGCAATACGGGAGAAGAAGAAATCCTTCCATTTTCTTGGAGAAGACATCAACTTAGTACCATCAGTAGGCATTTTCATCACCATGAACCCTGGTTACGCAGGGCGAACAGAGCTACCTGAGAATTTAAAAGCTCTCTTCAGGTGAGTCCAGGTCAGGGTTTGTGACCTGGCAGAAACTGTCTTTTGGAACATCCAGGCTCGACCTCATGTCCTTGGGGAATTCACTTGCATAGGGCATTCGCAGGTAGTTTAAGCCTTGCACAACAGGCCTGGGTCTGGGCACGCACAGGCAGGGCGAAGGAGCTCTGTCCCTTGTCGTGGGGAAGGCAGAGGGTGACCTGGCTCATAAAAGAAGGCCTAGAAGATGAAGCTGCAAATGCGCTGCCTGTAAGACCTGTAGTCAAGAAATACTTGTTCTGCAATGCCTCCTCACCTGTCATTTTAGGCCGTGTGCGATGGTTGTGCCAGACTTTGAGCTGATCTGTGAAATTATGTTGGTGGCTGAGGGATTCATCGAGGCCCGGGTGTTAGCCAGGAAGTTCATTACTCTCTACCAACTCTGCAAAGAGCTCCTGTCCAAGCAGGTGAGCCTGGTTCTGTGGCTGAGTGGTATGATGAATCTCCAAAATCAGCAGAAACATGGCACTGTGCTGCTCAGCTCCATGGCTAACGTTTCAGAGCTTTTATTTAATGGCTGCATTTGCACTGGCTGCTGGGGGAGGAGAGGGTTGGTGATCATCGGAGCAATAAAATTTTCAGACTGCTTTACTGGAGCATCTGCAGGGACAAAAGCATTTGACCAGCTGCATTAATGGGAGACCTTTCAGTGAGTTTAAATGACACCATGTTTGGGGTAGTATTCAGTGACCTTTTGCTTTCCAGTCTCTTCCTATTGATTCTCCTGCCTGCAAAGGGTTTATGGTGTCCCTCTCTGAGTTCAGCCTTAGGCTGGTTCCAGGTCTTGTTAGAGTTACTGTCAGTGCAAAGCAAATCAGATTTTTCCTTGTCATTATTTGTGTAGATCGAAGCTGGGTCCAGAGGAGACCTGAATCAGGATTCCTGATGATACAAACCTGATCTTGGCTGTGCCAGCATGAGGCTGGGTGGGATATGCTCTGTCGCAGAAACTTGGTGCTGTGCCTTGAGGGGCCTGGTGGAAGCCATGGCCTCCCACACAGAGCAGTCAGCTGTCGAGCTGTGCTCTGGAGGGTGTTAACAGGACAGAAATATGAACAGTTGTTTGTTGGCTTGAGAGTTCTTCTCATGCCGTTTTGTGGTACTTTTTCAGCGATGTCTTTACTGACCCCTTATTCCTGGACCTCCTCTGAGACCAAACAGGCTTGTCATCTTGTGATGGGCAGGGTGGAGAAACTTGGGTCTTTGGGGCCTCATAATGGACTAACAAGCCTTTCACCTTGGTGGCTCCTGCAGATGCAGGGGGCTGGCTGGCCTTGCTATAGGTGCTTTATGATTTAGGTGAAACAAATTGCTTTGGTCTCTGGAGTGCAAATCCTGCTGCTGTCTTACTGCCAACTGTGAGCCCATGTGATGGTCTGAACAGCTGAATTATTTGACTCTTTAATACTGTCCCTGACGGGAATCTCACCTACTGAGATGGAAACCAGGTCACTCAGGCTGGAGAAGGTCTCTGGCCACAATGCAAATAACAGATTTAGATGTATTTTCATTGCTTACTAGTCTGGCAGTTTGGGAATGGTGGTTCTTCACCCTACATGGTACTGTCTAAGCATAAACTCATGCCTCTTTTTTTTTCTTCCTCTGGTGTAGGATCACTACGACTGGGGCTTGCGTGCCATTAAGTCAGTGCTAGTTGTTGCTGGCTCCCTCAAGCGAGATGACCCAGAGCGACCCGAAGACCAGGTTCTGATGCGCTCTCTTCGTGACTTCAACGTCCCCAAGATTGTGACGGATGATGTGCCGGTGTTTATGGGGCTGATTGGGGATCTATTCCCTGCACTGGATGTGCCTCGGAAGCGTGACCTGAATTTTGAGTCGTTTGTGAGGCAGGCTGTGCTGGACCTCCGGCTGCAGGCTGAGGACAACTTTGTGCTCAAAGTAAGACCAAGAGATCTTCTGCTACACCCACGTCGCCATCAAATCATTTGGGTTTTCTCAAACAGCTTTGCTTCTACAAAGAGAGCTCTGCACAGCATTGTCCTTGCAGGCAGATCTCGCTGGAGGGCAGTCAGCTGTGCTGGGTCTGAGGCAGTTGCACCTGCTCCTGAGGTCAGCACTGGATCAGTCTCTGGGCTTCCAAAGGGGCCAACTTTTGTAGGCTCATGAAAGTGTAGCCCCTGGAGAGCAGGGCCTCATCAGGTGGTGGTTGTCAAGTATAAACAGCGCTGAAAGTTTATCTGCAGGCTGAGGATTTCACCCATTGTGATTAGAGTGGCTGGACCAAACTCAATTGTCAAATCTGCTTGTGTCTCAGGGTCACGTCTTTCTAAAGAGGTGGCCCAGTGGGACCTATTTTATAGACCTGAACTTCAGTTTGGCATCTTTGTCTAAAATTTGGGAGTGTTTTTCTCAGGTGGTGCAGCTGGAGGAGTTGCTGACGGTCCGGCACTCTGTCTTCGTGGTGGGTAACGCGGGCACGGGCAAGTCTCAGGTGATGAGATCCCTGAACAGGACTTACCAGATAATGAAGCGACGTCCTGTCTGGACAGACCTCAACCCCAAGGCAGTCACCAATGATGAGCTCTTTGGCATCATTAACCCAGCAACAAGAGAATGGAAAGACGGTAAATGTCATTTCGTGTCTGAAATATGTAGATAAAGACGGGTGTTTTTAATGAATTTCCCGAGCAGCAGCAGGGTGACTGGTTCTTCATGTGCAGGTCTGAGAGCCCAGGTGCTTGTCTGCTGCCTACAGCCACATGACAGTTTGTTGTTGAAAGGATACACAGGATGTTTTAGCTCTTTGATCTTCAAATGGGAAATATAGCATAAGCCTACTTGATCCTATTGCCCTAAGAATAATTTTAATGCCCATTAATACCAACACTTACCAGTTCCTAAGTGGGGCAGGCAGGTTTTGGGAGTTGGCTGGACCAGTGATGGAAGAGATGTCCCTCCTGCACTGTGGTGTGCGCTGGGACCCCAAAAAATGTCCCATCCCCAGGTTTTCATTGCTGATAGCACGCACAGCAGCCTTAACGTCAGTTTTTCCACTCAGTATGGCTGCCCGATCTCTGTAGCACACCAGCGTTTGCCAAGCTGTTGATCCTGCTCACTCCTGAGGAACATTTCAAACTTGCTGGAAGATTACAGAAAATCTGGAGTGGAAATGTTGGGTTGTGACTGATACATAAAGGCAGCTTCGATTTACGTGTGCGGCGGGTTTGGGAGGTGTGGGGGAGGTGAGGGAAGACATTACCATGAATCATCCACAGCAGCAGATGAGCTGCCACCCACCTCCCCTGGCCCCGCCATGGACCCTTCCCGACCCCCTGCTTTGCTCCAATGCCAGGTTAATTTCTTTCTAATTGTAATTAGGGAGCCTAAATCAAAGTGGCAGAGGGACGTGCAGGGTACAGCCTGAACTGTGCAGACTGGCTGCAGCAGTGGCTGCAGATCGAGGGCAGCGGTGACACCGAACAGCAGGAGGGACATTTTACAGGTGACTGTCCAGTGGTTTCTGGCCTGCGATGGTTTAAATGAAATAGTGGCACTCCTCCCTGAGCTTTCAAGGCAGATATTTTCTGCAGTAACCATTCCTGAAAATGTTGTTTCATGTTGTCAAAGACCAGCAAGGCAATCTTCACCACAGCCTAGCAAGAGGTGACCTGTTCCCTTACAGATCAGCCCCTGCTTTTCCGCTCCCCAGTTTTATCCTGTCACATTATCAGAAGTTGAAAAGGTCCTACATGTTAGGTGGTAAAAGGTCCCATATGGGAATCCCAAAAGTGTTCTTAGCAGAACAAAACTCTTCTTTTAAACCCCAAGAGAGCCGTGTGCTGTGGATGCACAAGGTCAGGACAGAGGCGCTTTCCTCTCCCCGCTGCCGCGGTGTATCCGAGGGAAGCCCTGGTGCCCTGAGACAGCAACTGTTTCTGATGCTAATAATGCCGGAGTGGTGCCGGAGTGGTTCCCAAGGCGTGTGTCCAACACGTAAGGAACTGGCTGGAGGCAGAGGCGCTGAAGCGTTATTTTTGTTGACCCAGTCTCGGGATCACACACCTGTTCCAGGTGAGCCGTTCTGCATTTGCTGAGCACAAGCTTTGTCTTCAGTCAGATGGTGCCACCAGCTGTTCCTGATCTGGATCACAAAGAAATAGCTTGTCCTGGAGAAAAAAAGAAAAAAAAAAGAGTTCTTGTCACAATTCACTGGAAGAGAGGCTTTTTTTTAATGTTTGCCTGATGTTTTTTCATGAGGACCAGCATCTCCCGAGGTATTTTCACATGTAGAGGAGAGCAATAGTTTTGTGGAGTTTTCATTTGCTCTGCAGTGCTGCTGCTCTATTCCCAGCCTTCGTGGTCTTCTTAACATTCATTATTTACTCCCCTTGAGACTCTGTATCCTCTCTCTCCTTGATTTTACCAACATTTTGTTCTGTCATTCAATGTCATTCTGTGCTTGTTCTCCCCTCAGTCTCACTAAAGCCATGACCCAGCGTTTAATGCATCTTGATTGCCCTGATATACTTTGAGCCACAAAAAAATATTTATAAGGATTTCCTAGGCATATTCAGGTGGTTTTCTCTGCATTGTATAACTCATGCCGCCTTTTGCCTTTGAGTAGCTACTCTACATTTTTCTTATCCCTTATGATTCTCGGTGGGAATGAAGCTCGTGCGTAGGTCTGCAATCATTTTCAGTAGTGATAACTGATAACCCTTTTTTCACTTTAAAGCAAACTAGAACCGTATTGTGATATAGTAATATTTACGTATAGGCACATAGAGTTTTGCATGTTTGAGAGGAAAGCATTAATTAGAGTAATTTTTACTGTGTTGCTGGAGAAAACCGTTAGAGCAGGTGTCAAGTTCAGTGTTCATCACCATCTTCCTGTCACCCTCCCAGGCCTGTTTTCATCAATCATGCGAGAGCTGGCCAACATCACGCATGACGGTCCCAAGTGGATGGTACTAGATGGAGATATTGATCCAGTGTGGATTGAGTCTCTTAATACTGTGATGGATGATAATAAGGTAATGAATATAAGTTAAAGAAGGAGATATTCTTTGACTGCATGGCATGGTTCAGCCTAAAAATGCAGATGCTGAAATAACACCTCCTAGAATAATGCGGTTGTGTTTCTTCAGATACACCAAACAATATCACATATAGAAAATGGTGCATGAGGGGAAATAGCGCAAATCATGGTTTCATTGTAATTTCCCTTCCTGGAACTGGGCTCATGGATAATCACAGATGTCCTGATTGTAACTCCAGGCCCTTCAAAAATAGGGTGGGGTCATAATTCCACACCTTTTTCCGCCGCTCGAAGCGAGTGCTGTTCCTTTGAGTCATGGAAGACAGTTCTACTACCTGCTGGAAATCAGCTGCATTCCCTCAAGGAACTGTGCTGGCAGCAACCAAGCTTTTTAGTGCAAAGTGCTGAATGCTTTTCATTCCTGTTCCTGGGGAAGATGTCATTCTGTCTGTCTGTCTGTCTGCCCAATGCAGGTGCTGACCCTGGCGAGCAATGAGAGAATCCCTCTGAACCCAACGATGCGGTTGGTGTTTGAGATCAGCCACCTGCGCACAGCCACCCCAGCAACCGTGTCCCGAGCGGGTGAGTCCTGGCCTGAGCTCCGCACTGGGATTTGCCGTGAACCCAGGAGGATCTAGTGCCATTAACCAGTCTTCTGTTGGCCAACTTGACTCCTGTTGCAAGTACCCAACCAGAGATCACAGCGGCCGTGGGTGGACAGGGCAGGTTTCTGACAGACAAACTGAGGATCCTGACCCCAAATGCACATGTGGAGCTGTCATCATCCTGGAGATTTACCCAGAGCACTCTGACTGTTGGTGGGTGATCATGGCTTCAGCGTTGCTGAGTGCTCCTGTTGTGCAAAGCCCTTTGGATGGACTTTATGAGGAGAAGGACAGTATCTGTCTCAAAGAGTTCTTGATCTTCTGAAGAAGTGCATGAAGTATGGGAGAAGGGAATGGAGGTGTCCCCTAGTTTTACACATGGGGAAATGGGGCCCAGAGCAATGAAACTGCTCAGACAAGACAATGTTCTGAATTTAGGGCAAGGTCATGAAAAGCGCCGTGGTTTCAAGGGTGAAGTTTCTTCACTGTTCATGTTTCTACTCTGCAGTGGGGCAGGAAAAGGGGGCAGGTAATGGGACGTCCCGTCATATTTGATAGGGTTTTAGTTGTGTGAAAGTACCTGGTAAACTCTGCTGGAAGAAAGGAACAGTTTCTGCTATGTCTTTACTATATGTTCTCTCTTACCCTGGGCCTAAAGGGATCCTGTACATCAACCCGTCGGATCTGGGCTGGAATCCTCCAGTGAGCAGCTGGATCGACAGGCAAGAGATCCAGTCCGAAAGAGCCAACCTGACCATTTTGTTTGATAAGTACCTGCCCATTTGCCTGGACACCCTCAGAACAAGGTACCATCTGATGAGTGATTGTGTCACCCGTGGTGAGGGCATGGGGACACCTGCCACTGTCCAGCCCAGCTGTGCTGCGCTGGGTTGTGCTGCACATGATCCTCCTTTGTAGTGGCAGAGCCCCCCCCCGCCCCAGGGGGATGGGGTTGTCGCCAGCCTGGCTGAGAGGTGAAGCCAGAGACAAAAGAGACTAAAGGAGCACCATTAGAAGGTAATAATGAGTGAGCAATCGCCGGACACATGCGTGCAGAGCGCGTGGACAGTACATGCAGCCTATCATGTTATTGTATAGCACGAGTTACAACCAATCACGTTGTTGTAAGGCGCGTGGACAGGGCAGCTTTGCTATAAAGCCAGCCCGGTCCGACAATAAAGCGAACTCTGTGAACATCATATTGGTGTGTCAGGTTCCGTGGCTCGCACGGATAAAGCAACACTTTGGTGACCCCGACGTGATCCTTCGTATCGAAGCAAGATCGCCGGAAGTGAAGACGCGAGGACGCCACCTGGGGGCGACACCAGCCCAGCGCTCAATCATAGCGGAAAGTAGGCCTACGAAGAAGCAGGTGGCATGGGAAACACGGCATCCGTGGAAGAAAAAATAATAGTGAAAAGTATTCTGCAGCTGGCTGCAAGAACAGGAAGAATTTTGGAAAAAGACGCGGTGGAGCGCCTTTTACTATTCGCCCAGCGTAAGGGCTGTGTTCGTTCGACGGACGAATTTTTTTCTCCCGGTACATGGGAGGACATAGGGACCGAACTATGGGAAGCGGTTACAAGGGGGAGCCGCGAGGCTTGCGATCTCGCCGGACCCTGGCGGGAGGTCAGGCAGCTGATGCAGGAAGTCTCAGAGGAGCCGGAGCTGTGTGCCGTCCCCTCGGAGCCGCCCGCCGCGAGCTGCCCACCCTCCGAGAACTCCGAAGAATCAACACCGCTGGTATGTCCCGTATCAGATCTGGAGTTCTGGGGCGGAGAGCAAATTCTACCCTCTGCGCCCGTTGAGCCATTGCCTGGCTCCGACAACGAATGGCAGCAACCGGCAAGTTTCAACAAGCCAGGACAAGTTAATCCAGCCGACGTGCCTTTGCCGGAGGACCCGATGGAACACCGGGACGGAGCCCCGCAGAATCGCCCTGACTGCCAGGAGGAGAGCCACGTGCAGAGCCTGAAGGACTTACTGAGACGGCAGGAGAGCCAGATGCAAGAAGTTCTAGAAGCTATGAAACGACTAGATGGCGGTAACAGTAAAACTTCGCGGTTAATAGCATATAAAAAGGCGTCAGATGCAATTAAGGACGGGCTGGAGGCAATTGGCAGGGAATGTGAAAAACGGGGAAAACAGGAAAGGGAGGGGGTGGAATTAGACCTCACTCCGGAGGAGCTCTGTATCAAAAGGGAGCGAATACAAAAATGGGCTAGACAATGTGTTGAAGATGGGATGTGGTCTGTAAGAGAAGCAGATGAATATTTGAGAGCGCGATATGGAAAAGGGCTGGAGACTGGGTTAGCAGATCGGTTTGCAAATATGCGTCGACTTACTGATCCACAGGGAAACACAAGGGAATTGTATAGCAGTGATAATAATGATAATTTGGGTGCTGCCCCTGTGCGTCAGGGTAGAGATATTCCTCGAGATCATTCTTATAATGCAGGGCAACGTTGGCAAGGGGTAATCAGAGATGCAACTATTGAAGGGATCATGTTACCTGGTAGTATTACAGCAATGCCAGTGCACATAGATAATAGAGGACAAAGGCAGTGGTCGCCTTTTGATTGGAAAACGGTTAAGCAATTGCAAAGTGCAGTTATGCAATATGGTATGGATAATAAGCATGTGATGCAGCTAATCAATTCATTTTTCAAGGGGCAAGTACTAACTCAAACAGATATTAGGGCATTGATGGAGTTATTGCTTCCTCCAACGGGGTATTTGCTGTTCTTGGACAAGTGGCAGGGGAAAGTGGAATTGGCAGTATTAGAAAATGTTCGTTTACCAGCTGATGATCCGTTGCGGTTAGCGAGCATGGACCAGTTACTGGGTCGTGGGCAATATGCGGATGGTGCTACTCAGGCAGCACTTCATCCAAGGATTTTGCAGCAAACGCAAGGGCTTGCCTTGGCAGCAGTGAAAGAATTGCCAAATATAGGTAACCCTGTGCCACCCTATTCTACAATAAAGCAGGATCCTGGGGAACCATATATGAAGTTTGTAGATCGTTTGAAAGAAGCTATAGATGCCTGTCCTAACTTGACTCCAGAGGCAAAAGCTGCTGTGGGGAAAGATTTGGCTATGATGAATGCAAACACCCAATGCCAACAGATACTAGCCGGTTTGGGAAAAAGTGCTTCTTTAGCAGAGATGGTGGAAGCTTGCACACGGGTACCAATTATGCAACAGGAGGTAGAAAAAGCAAAAATACATGCTCAAGCCCACGCTGCGGCCTTGGCTGCAGCACTTAAGCCTGCAATGAAAGGTCGAAGCCCTTCTTCTCGCGGCCTAGCATGTTTTACTTGTGGACAAACAGGACATATTAGAAGAAATTGCCCTCAGTATACTCGGAGAGGGGGACCTAGTAATGGCACTAGTCAGTCACCAGCCCCTCTCAATAATTTGCGCTTTGATGGCACGTGCAGTCGGTGTGATAAGTATGGACACCGAGTAGTGGAGTGTCGATCAAGATTTAAAAAAGATGGGACACCGCTGCCGGGAAACGGGAGGACCAGCGCCAGGGGCTGGGGCGCGATGACACCACAATACCAGCCGAGAGGGGGAACAGCCATGGTTGCTTGTCCGAGCTCAGGGCAGCAACCTCAGGAAGCGCAGGCGTCGATCTGGCCGTGGGAACAGATGTCACAATAACAGACCGGTCTGTACATGTAGTTCCATCTACAGCAACAGGGCCCCTAGGGTATGGATTGAGTGCACTTTTAATAGGTCGTTCTTCTGCTTCAAGACAGGGGTTGTTTGTTTTGCCAGGATTAATAGACTCTGATTATGTTGGACCCATAGGTATTATGTTGCAAGTCTTAACACCCCCTGTGACTATTAAACAGGGGACCCGTATAGCACAATTGGTACCTTTTAAAGCATGTGTTCCAAAGGCTTTAAATACAGAAAGAGGTCAGAAAGGTTTTGGTTCTACTGGAGCCCCTGTGGTTGCTTTCACGGAAAAACTGACTTTGGACAAACCATCTAGGGTAGTTTCCATTATTGGGCCTGGCAGTGAGATTAAGAGGAAAAGAATGCTTTTAGATTCAGGCGCAGATGTGACGATTATCCCTCGCACTGACTGGCCTTTGTGTTGGCCTTTAGAAGCAGTAAATACCATGGTAGTGGGGATAGGGGGGGCCACTCCCACCCACATCAGCACACATATGGTTAAGATAAGGGAGGAGGGCGAGGGCTTAGAGGCATGGGTACGACCTTATGTTCTAAACACAACAATTGCATTATTGGGAAGGGATGTGATGTCTCAGTGGGGAATAGTTATGCAGTCACCTTTTTAATAATGGCCATTGCAGCGAGCGACACCCGGCCATGTATGAAGCTGAGTTGGGAAACAAATGATCCTGTCTGGGTGGATCAATGGCCATTACCAAAAGAAAAGCTCGCACATTTAGAGGAGCTGGTTGAAGAGCAACTCAGTCTCGGACATTTGGTCCCTTCCACCAGCCCGTGGAATACACCTGTTTTTACTATCCAGAAGAAATCAGGGAAGTGGCGTTTGTTACAGGACCTCAGGGCAATTAATGCAGTAATGAAAGATATGGGGGCACTACAACCAGGTCTTCCTACCCCAACCATGCTTCCAAAAGATTGGGATATAACTGTCATTGATCTGAAGGATTGTTTTTTCACGATTCCTTTACACCCAGAGGATTGTGAAAAATTTGCCTTTACTGTTCCAGTGCTTAATCATCAAGCTCCCACAAAAAGATATCATTGGGTAGTGCTACCTCAGGGAATGAAAAATTCTCCTACTATTTGCCAATGGTATGTAGATTTGGCTTTAAAATCATTCAGGCAACAACACCCTCAGATGATCATCTATCATTATATGGATGATATCCTTTTGTGCAATAAAGAGAAAATTAGTAAGGACATAATAACTCAGTTGACAAAGCAATTAGGTCAATGGGGTCTGGTTGTGGCACCAGAAAAGGTACAGCAAACCGCACCATGGAAATATTTAGGATATGAACTAACTCAGGCCATGATTAGACCTCAGAAGCTTACTGTGAAAGCAAAGATAGCAACCCTTCACGATGCAATGAAGTTAGTAGGGGACTTACAGTGGATAAGAAATGTTGTGGGTATTACAAATACAGATTTGCAACCGCTGTTTAGTCTCCTCCGTGGGGGACGAGACCCCCAAGAACCACGGTGCCTCACACCAGAAGCACAGAAAGCGCTTGAGCAGATTGCAAGAAAAGTTTCACAGAATACTGCTCAGCGGGTAAGATCAGAATTGCCTGTTACTCTCTATGTCTATAATACCAATAAGGAAGTGGCAGGACTTTTGGCCCAGTGGAGCACGGAAGAAAAGGATCCATTGGTAATATTAGAATGGATATTTTTAAACAGCCAAAAACAAAAAACCATCATTCAGAGGTGGGAAGCCATTGCCCAAGTGATAGTGAAAGGACTAAGCAGATTTCTGACATTGTCTGGACTATATGTTGCTAAAATTGTGATCCCTATTTCCCTCAATTTGTTTGAACAGATCCTTCTCAAACATGACGATCTTGCCTCAGCTCTTGCCCGGATTCCGGTGCAGGTGGACAATCATTATCCACCACATCCTATATTTAAGACCAACCTCCCCTTAGAGCCTATGTCAATTTTTAGTGAGCATCCACTAGATGCTATAACCATTTTCACAGATGCGAGTAGTCGCTCATGCAAAGGAGGCTTTGTATGGTTTGAGAATGGTCAGTGGCATTCACAGATTGTCATAGCTGAAGGATCGGTTCAAATTTTAGAATTGCGAGCGGTGACAGCAGCATTGCAAAAATGGCATAACTCTCCAGTTAATCTGGTAACAGATTCTCTTTATGTTGTGGGAATTGTACAAAGAATACATAGAGCACTTTTGCAGCGAGTTTCCAATTCCTTATTGTTTGAAGCATTGTTAGATTTGTGGAACGTATTAGATTATAGGACAGCACCAGTATTTATCATGCATATAAAAAGCCATACTAACATACCAGGTGGTCTAGTAGAGGGAAACAGCACCATAGACAAACTTGTGGCAGTAGCAGATATATCCCCTTTTGAACAAGCCAGACAAGCTCACGAATTCTTTCATCAATCCTCAGCAGCACTCCGAAAGCAGTTTACAATTACAAAGGAACAAGCTCGAGCCATTATCGCACCTTGTCCTGATTGTGCCCGCATAGTCCCTCTCCAACAAAAGGGAGTAAATCCTCGGGGCTTGCAGCCAGGTCAGTTATGGCAAACTGATATTACTGAATTTGCACCATTTGGCAGACAAAAGTACATTCATGTCTCCATAGATACCTGTTCAGGACTGCTGTGGGCTACAGCCTTGACCTCAGCAAATGCAAAGGCAGTAAAACGTCATTTACTACAAGCTTTTGCTGTCATGGGTGTCCCTACACAAATCAAAACAGATAATGGTCCTGCATACCGCTCTGACAGACTTGCAGCCTTCCTCACCCAGTGGAAGGTACAGCACCTGTTTGGAGTCCCTTATAATTCTACTGGCCAAGCAATTATTGAGCGTGCACACGGTGCATTAAAAATCTCTTGTCTGTTTTGAAAAAACAAGGGGGAATTGGTGTGAGCCCAGAAGAGGTATTGATGAAGGCATTGTATGTGCTGAACTGGCTTAATCCTAAAAGTGAAACTGAAATGGAACCGGTTGTTATGCACCAAATCAAAAATGTCAAAGATTTTTCCGAAAATGTGCCTAAGGTTAGTGTGTTTAATCCGACAACACAACAATGGGAAGGTCCTATGTCACTAATAACCTGGGGAAGGGGATATGCTTGTGTTTCTACAGGTAACCACAAAAATTCATGGATCCCAGCAAAGTGGGTGAGACCTTGGCTAGCTAACAGAGAAGAAACCGGTTGCAGTGATGACAACCCTTAACCTCAGACATGTTATCGCTTTAAGCAATGAATGTAGCCAATGTTGAGAATACCACTTTGTAAAACAGAGCAGCAATTAATTTTTTGTTATTGGACATGTTCACAGTTATGAAGAGTTTGATTGTATGTGTTGTTTGAACTTAAAAGTTAAAAAGATAGAAGATTTGCAGAACAAGAAAATAACAGAAGATACTGGGTTTTTTGGGGTGAATGCCTTGTTTGGTTAAAAGGAATATTGAAAACAGGTTTGTTCTTGTTAATTGTAATTGTATTAGCCTTAATGTTCTTACCCTGTATTTCACACTGTATTTAAAGCATGATATGGCGTATTGTTAATATTAAATAAAAGAGGGGGAGATGTAGTGGCAGAGCCCCCCCCGCCCCAGGGGGATGGGGTTGTCGCCAGCCTGGCTGAGAGGTGAAGCCAGAGACAAAAGAGACTAAAGGAGCACCATTAGAAGGTAATAATGAGTGAGCAATCGCCGGACACATGCGTGCAGAGCGCGTGGACAGTACATGCAGCCTAGCATGTTATTGTATAGCACGAGTTACAACCAATCACGTTGTTGTAAGGCGCGTGGACAGGGCAGCTTTGCTATAAAGCCAGCCCGGTCCGACAATAAAGCGAACTCTGTGAACATCATATTGGTGTGTCAGGTTCCGTGGCTCGCATGGATAAAGCAACACCTGGGCAGTGCCAGGCGGTGTGAGCAGGACAGAGCTGAGCACACAGCGGGTGGGACGGGGTCTGTGACACGGACAGGGAGCAGACCCAGGGACAGAGACACAGCTGCAGGAGCACAGACATGGGCAGGAAGAGTTAACTGCTACCAGAAATGCTGGGGATGGGATTTAGGAACCTCTCTCACATCCCCTGCAGTGCAGACACATTTCCCAGTGCAACCCCTGATCTCCTCTCCTCTCCATCAGAGCCTCTGCCCCGAAGCCATGGGGTCCAGGTCCTGAGTCTCCACCTCAGCAGCTGGACCTCCAGGGGAAGGGTTCCTGGAACGTGGTACACAAAAAAGGTGCTAAAAGTACTTGCTCTACAGTGTCATTTCATGAGTGGCAGCAGCACAGTCGGGTAAGGAGAAGGTTCCACAGCATGCCCGTCTGCCTTTCTGTCCTTGCTTTATTTCTCAGAAGCACTGCAGTGTCCTTCCCTGTTTCTTCACCTGTTCCTGGAGCTCTTGCTCTCTGGGGTTGGGGTGGGACATGCAGCTGAAATATTCCCATGGTATGCATGGTCTTAGGAGCAAAGCACCGTGACTCAGCCTAAGTAGATCTGCCGCTTATTCTTTTGTACTGCCAGCAGATTGTGGAAGTAGAGTATAAAACCCATCCTTATGGAGAGATCTGTGCATTTTAGGCTTACTCTAAGTAAGCGGGACCGGCGGGCAAGGACTGAACCGGACCGGACCGCACCGGACCAGCGGGAAAGGACTGAACTGAACCGGACTGCACCGGACTGGCGGGAAAGGCCTGAACTGAACCGAACCGAACCGAACCGGACCAGACCGCTGCGGGACAGTGTACGCGACTCTACGAGTCGAGCTTTTCGACCCTCGCGATCCGTGCACACGCTCGGCGAGTCCGTGTCTGGAGTTTCGGGGCTCGCGCGTGGCGTGGGGATGCGGGTTTCGTGGCGGTGTTTTTTTTTTTTTTTGGTGGGGGTTTATTTCGGCAGGGGCGGCGGGGTCGTGGTGGTGTCGTCGTGCCCCCCACCCGCACCTGCCGCCGCCGCCGCCGTATAATTTCACTTCGTGTTCCGGCTCAGACTGCACGGCGAGCACAAACACCCCCCCCCCGCCCGCACCCCAAAGCGCGGTCTCTCCCGCCCTCGCCTTGCCCCCCGCCCCCTCCGGCCCACCCGCGGGAAGGGCCGGAGGGGGTCGGCAACTGCGCGCGCCGCGCATGCGCGCTCTCCCCGCCGCCCGGCAACCGGCCCCCTGCCCCCCGCCAGGTGCCCAACGGTCAGTCGCTCGGAGTCAAGCCCGTCGGGCGGGCGGTCGCGGGGAGGCCAGCGCGGGAGCGTCTTGCCGATCGGCCGAGGAACCCCGCGCGCGGGTAGGCAGGGAGGCAGGCGGGCCGGGACGGGGAGACGGGGACGGGGACGCGGTGTCTCTATGCCTCCCCGGGGGGAGGCAAAGCCGCTGGCGGGGTCGGTTTCTTCTTCAGCCCGCGGCCGGGGCGGGCAGCGGGCCGAGGGACCGAGCGAGCGAGCCACCGAGGAAGAAGCGCGGGAGGCGGCAGCACGGGCAGGTGAGGGGGTTAGGCCTCCGACAGCGGGGCTGAGAAACCGCGGGACGCCCGCGTGCCCACCCCCCCCGCCCACCCCCCCCCGCCGTCCACCCCCGTCCACCCCGGGCACGGAGCCGGCAGGGACGCCCCGGCTTCCCGGGGGGGAGGCGAACTCGCTGGCGAAAGGCCGGGGCGGGGGGTGGGGAGGAACTCTGGGCGGGGATGGGCGGCCGGGCTCGCTGCGGCGGACTGGGGCGGGCAGGCGGTGGTTGGGGCCGGGGAAGGCCGCCGGCTGTGCTCTCATTGCCCCTCCTGGTACAGTGTTATTTGGAGCACAGAGTTTAGGGGATGGACAGTGAGCAATGAACGGTTATAGAGTTGCAAAGAAAAATGACCCTATCTAAAGGACAGTCTCTCCCAGGATGTGAGTCTCTGCAGTGCAACCCTTTGCTAATTGCAAGGCAGAGAGCAGATGATTCAGTAAGTGGGGTTTATGGATCACAAATAGACATTAGTAGAAAAGATGCCCTGGGAAGGTTCAAAATATATGGAGGTACAAATGCCTGGGTAGAATGGATCAAATATATGGTGCAAAGCCTAAACGAGCAATTGCTATGCCTGTGCAGCAGGAAGGCCTGTGGCCCAAGTGGTACCCTTCCCTCTGGGGTGGAGCGAAGATTGACAGGGGATGGAGTGCGTCTTAGCCTTATGCCAAGACTCTACGGCATGGAGAAATAAGTCGTGTCATACTCTCTCCCTCCTGTTTCCAGCTTTGCAGGGGAAAATATCAAAATTCCCCTGGCATTTTCAGGAATAATTGGAAATCATACTGCCTGTCTCTCACGACGCGGCAGGAATGATACCAAGTTCCTAGGAACATGAGTAGGTGTGCAGAGACACGGGAAGTTGGTCCTCATATGTCCTCAAATGCTTCTTGAGTGGATCTTTGGTGGTACTGTGGGAAGATGACACTTCATTCCATTTTATCCCCCACTGGGAAGGTACCTGTGACGTCGTACAATTGGAAATTCCTTTTACCCTGGCATTTGAACACTGTGATCCATCAGGGCAACAGAAAAAGGAGTTGAGGGCTTTCCTCTGATGACAGGGTTTATTTCAATTAGATTGGGGTCCCCAGAGGAGTCCCCAAGGAACACAAAGCAAGAAGTCAAGTTAGCTGCGGGTTCTGAGTCCTTTTTGTTTTGGTAGGTAACTACAAACAAGAATGTAGACGGGATAAATAACATTTATTTATAAGTTATACTAGACAAGCAGTTAAATGAATCACCAAGCAATTAGATGCTACTAGTAGAATGGCATGGGAAAATAACATGGTCCCAGATACGATGTTGGCAGAAAAAGGTGATATATGTCTAACCACAGCTTCAGCAGAAGAATTGGCTGAGAATTCAGGTGTAGATAGTCCACTCATGGGATTGTTAGAATCTTGGTTTGGAATATTGAGAGAAATTACTTCTTTAATCGAAGTAACAGAAGCACTGATTTCTATAGCATGCTACATCATTCCGTGTCTGCGAGGACTTGTTCAACACCTTATTGGACAGCTCTATCAAAGCAAGTGCCTTTAGGGCCACTGCCATGCTCAGATAAAATGATCCTGCTAGAAGAACAAGAAGAAAGAAAGAACAGCAAATGCATAACTCCAGAAGAAAAACGTGAAATCGTGTTGTCTAGGCTTGAAGCCACCTATACAACTGTATCATAAGAAAGTGCAAAACCTCCTCCATTTCAGTCCTGCAGCTCAGCACTAGTTTTTCCTCTTCCCTCCCTTTGTCCTGCTCCCTTTGCTTTCTCCCTTTGTTCCATATCCTTCTGCACAAAACCACCGTGACTCAGCCTAAGTAGATCTGCCGCTTATTCTTTTGTACTGCCAGCAGATTGTGGAAGTAGAGTATAAAACCCATCCTTATGGAGAGATCTGTGCATTTTAGGCTTAGTCTAAGTAAGTGGGACCGGCGGGCAAGGACTGAACCGGAACGGCGGGGCGGTTGGTCCTACGCAGGGACAGGAGCTGGACGCGACCGAGCGAGCCTCTCGCGGGTGGCTGCGGGACAGTGTACGCGACTCTACGAGTCGAGCTTTTCGACCCTCGCGATCCGTGCACACGCTCGGCGAGTCCGTGTCTGGAGTTTCGGGGCTCGCGCGTGGCGTGGGGATGCGGGTTTCGTGGCGGTGGTTTTTTTTTTTTTGGTGGGGGTTTATTTCGGCAGGGGCGGCGGGGTCGTGGTGGTGTCGTCGTGCCCCCCACCCGCATCTGCCGCCGCCGTATAATTTCACTTCGTGTTCCGGCTCAGACTGCACGGCGAGCACAAACACCCCCCCCCGCCCGCACCCCAAAGCGCGGTCTCTCCCGCCCTCGCCTTGCCCCCCGCCCCCTCCGGCCCACCCGCGGGAAGGGCCGGAGGGGGTCGGCAACTGCGCGCGCCGCGCATGCGCGCTCTCCCCGCCGCCCGGCAACCGGCCCCCTGCCCCCCGCCAGGTGCCCAACGGTCAGTCGCTCGGAGTCAAGCCCGTCGGGCGGGCGGTCGCGGGGAGGCCAGCGCGGGAGCGTCTTGCCGATCGGCCGAGGAACCCCGCGCGCGGGTAGGCAGGGAGGCAGGCGGGCCGGGACGGGGAGACGGGGACGGGGACGCGGTGTCTCTATGCCTCCCCGGGGGGAGGCAAAGCCGCTGGCGGGGTCGGTTTCTTCTTCAGCCCGCGGCCGGGGCGGGCAGCGGGCCGAGGGACCGAGCGAGCGAGCCACCGAGGAAGAAGCGCGGGAGGCGGCAGCACGGGCAGGTGAGGGGGTTAGGCCTCCGACAGCGGGGCTGAGAAACCGCGGGACGCCCGCGTGCCCCCCCCGCCCCCGTCCACCCCCCCCCGCCGTCCACCCCCGTCCGCCCCGGGCACGGAGCCGGCAGGGACGCCCCGGCTTCCCGGGGGGGAGGCGAACTCGCTGGCGGGGGGTGGGGAGGACTTGGACTGCTGAATGTATTAACTGAACAAAGCACGGGGTCGTACGTGGCACAAACAGTAAACCCAGAAATGCACATACTATCATGAAGCCTATTTTCTTCCACCAGGCTCCCCCAAATAAGTTACCCCACCAATGGCTAGTAAGTACAGAATTCCACTTCTGTACTGGTACATGTGCAACGCGTTTTATCTCCTCTGCTATTTTCATTATGGCTTCCCCATCGTTATCTCTTTCCAAACAACACTCCGAAGTATTCAGTTTCCCACAGACGCCCCCCTCTCTTCAGCTAAAAGCCAATCTCACGCTCCCTGATTTTGGTACACTGCAGCTCTGGTCTGAGACAATTGTCTCGCTATGAGATTCGGTGCCTCAGCCGTCTGGTTGCTTATTATTTCAACCACTGCTTGCAACCGAATAATTTGGTTTAGCATATATATAGGGGTACGGGATCCCCAGTTTCCACCCCCCGCAGTGAATCACTCCCTGACAGCCGGGCAGGATGGGGGTCTCGGGCCCGGTCCCACTGCCCTGGGCGCTGAGCAGGCAGCAGCTGCAATAAATGGTGATGGGCAACCAAGCACTGGTGTGGTCTGAGTGGGGTTCCATGGGGCAGGATGGGAGAAAGCCCCACTGTGTTTGCTTTTTCAGGAGAAAAATAAGTGCTAAAAAGCCACTTTGGGGGTGCCCAGGTGGATCCAGTGGTATCCAGACCCCCCCCAGAGGGAGCATCCCCCAGCACCCCCAAGTCCTTCGCAGGGCTGCTCTCAGGCCCTCCATCCCCAGCTTGTGTTGATAGCCGTGGTTGCCCGGGGCAGCTGCGTCTCCCAGGCGAGCTGGGTCCCGCCCCGGCCCGCCCCCGGCTCCTCGCAGTGTCCCTTCCCCCGGGCAACGCGGCTCTTCCCCGCAAACACCCGCCGGTGCCGGCCGGATGGAGCAGGCGGTGGAGCCGGTGCCTGGCGCCGAGCGGCTGTGCCGGTGCGCGGCGCGGGGGCTGGGGGTGCCGGCGGAGCGCTGGGAGCGCTGGGCAGGCGGGGAGGCGGCGGGGCCGCTGCTGCGGAGCTTCCTGGCGGGGCCGGCGGGGCCGGCGCTGCTGCTCTGGCGGGGCCCGGCCGGGGAGCTGGAGCTGGGGCCGCCCCCGCCGCCCCCCGCCGCCCGCCGCAAGGGGCTGTTCTTCCTGCGGGCCCCCGGCGCCGGCCCCGGGGAGCTGCTCTGCGGGGACCTGCCCGCCGATGCCCTGCGGCACTTTGCCGCCCTCGTGGAGGAGGTGAGGATGAGGGGCCACGGGGGCAGGCTCAACATGAGGAGAAATTTGTTTGCTGGGAGATGGCAGAGCCTGGCCCAGGCTGCCCAGGGCGGGTGTGGAGTCTCCTTCTCTGAGACATTGAAACCCGCCTGGACCCACCTGTGTGATCTGCTCTGTGACCCTGCGTGAGCAGGGCTTGGACTGGGGGATCTGCAGAGATCCCTTCAACCTAACCAGGCTGGGATCCTGTGAGGCCTGGGCAGCCCCGGAGGTGCAGAGGGAGCCCTGGCACCCATGAGTACCGGGTGCCCCTCGCACATGGCAGCGGGGAAGGTGTCCCCTCCTACAGACAGGCTCCTTGGCCTCCCTCCCTTCTCTGCTGATGCACTTGTACCCTTAACTCTGCCCTTTGCAGTACCATGGACGGCTTTAGAACTCATATAAACCACCTGAATGCTGATCCACATCAGCTCTGTCTATCAGTGGGGTCCTTGTGGGACTGATGTACCCACAGGTGCTGGAGGGGACATCTGCAGGTCACCTACTCCAAACCCCTGCTCAAGCAGGGCCATCCAGAGCCAGTTGCCCAGGGCCATGTCCAGGTAGCTCTTCATTATCTCTAAGGATGGAGACTTCACAACCTCTTTGAGCAACCTGGGCCAGTGCTCGATTACTCTCATAGTGAAAAAGTGTTTTGTGATGTTCAGGAGCCTCCTGTAGCTCAGTGTCGGGTTATCTCAGGTGGGCTGATGTTTTCTTAAAGAGATCGTCAAGAGGTTCGAGTGCTTTTGCTTTGCTGTGTTATTAGCCTGAACTAGACAATGTTGTTTCGGTTTATTCCTGATGGCTCCTCACCTGGAGAAGTCTCAGGAATGAGGCTGTAATGGGAAAGCAGAGGAGCTGCTGGATTTGAGAAGCTCTGATCATGATGTTTGGTATATTAAGATGGTGACTGATAGATTGGATTCCCAAGAGCAGGCTGCCAGACTGGTTATCCTGGTTATGTGAGAAAACACATTATTTATACGGGGAGCTTTTGTTTTGATGAGCCCCGTGGTCTTGCGAAGTCTGCACAAACAGTGGTTTTGCATCACGGCTGGCCAATAGCATTGCAAGCACCGTCTGCTATGGGTAGATGGTGGGGTAGGAACACTTTGGCAGATCCTGTTAAATCCTGTTTTCTGAATGCCTTTGGGAGCCGGGATTGTGCGTCCCAGCTGCGTGTTTGCAGGCTTTGCTCTCCCCTGTGCAGACATGCAGTATTTCTGCAGGGAGCAGATTGTGCCTGGTTTTCATCCTATTTTCCTCTCAAGCTTCACTTGAAGGCAAAAGCAGCGGTGGTGCTGGGTCAGGCAGGTGGGGTGGGTCTGCGTGAAGGTGAAAAAGGTCTTGAATTTCCTGGGGTTGGGGTCGTGTGTTCCTCTGCCCACACTTTGTCTTTATTCGGTGAGGGGTCACAGCTGGTGACCTTGTCCACTTGTTGCTTCACTCCTGCGGTGCCGAAGGGAACACACCTGCTCTGTGGGCTGGGGCTTCATCCTGAGTCCAGTTATCATTTTAACAGTCAGAAAGAAAATGAACGGCTATCATTTGCCTGGTTACAACATCACTGGCATTAGCAGTCCACATGCTTTAAGTAATAGAGACACATCTTGCTAATAATGCAGCTAAAACTGCTAAAGGTGAACTCGTCAGCACCTGCCCGTGTGTTCCCTGGGGTTGTGCTCCCCCTTCCCACGGCTCCCTGGGCACGAAGGTGGCTGGTCGGGTCTTCTTCGGGTCTACAGAGCCAGCCACAGTTCCAAAGAGTCTTCAGCGTCCTGGGACAGCACCATGGAGGTGCTGAGCTGCTTTATTCCGTTTCAATTTTATGTCCATTTGCAGCTATTTTTATGCCTTTAGTCACCTCCCCCCCTCCCCTACCCCCACCCTGAGTCCAGTAACACAAAGGGCTGTTGTTTGTCACTAGGGACAACCTGGCTTTGTTAGGCTGTTGCCACAGGCTGGTCCCAGTGCAGAGCCAGCCAGGATAGGTGACAGACACGGTGTTGCTGTCACAGCTCAAACAAGCCAAAAGCAGCTCAAATCTGGGCAAACCCCGACCAGCCCCACAACCCCATGCTGCCGGGTCAGTAAAAGTGCTGATAAAGGCAAAGCTCCTGTTTGGTGGGCTGCAGCTGGGACCTGGGGGACCCTCACCACCAGTGTATCCCAGGGGGTACCAGCAGACCTTCCCTTGCAGCACACTGAGCTCAGCCCAGCCCTGGCAGGCTCAAAGGGCAGCCTGACGGCTGTGCCCATGGGCAGGGACATGGGGACCAAGCACCGGGGACAGTTGTGAGGGCAAGGGACAGCAGCCCATGGGGCCATCTCCAGTTGCGGGCTTGAAAGGCTGGGAGAGCCTGGGGATGGGGCTGCTCACTTTGCCTACTGGCTTCCACCCTCCTTGGCTGCTTGGATTTGGGGAAAAGGGTGTTCTGCTGTATAAAGTGGGCCTGTAGAGATGCCCATTCATCATCAGCTGCCTCTATTTCACATGGGAACTGCTTGAGACAGCAATGAATATGGGTCTCCAGGCTTGGCCAAGCACAGACCTCAGAGCCTGGTGGCCTGTCCGTCTCCTGCTGCACTTTTTTCTCCATTGGTCTTCCGTGACTCCCGCTGTAGGTGATCGTGCCCATCCTAACGAACAAGAAGAACCATCAGGGCTGGCCACAAGTGGTGTCACAAGACATCGTGCGTCATGTCCACAACCTCAAAAGTACCATTTTCACAGTTGTTGGCCAAGTAGACGGCAAGACCTTGCTGCCTCTCCCAGCTGGCTCAGAGGGAATTGAGGACATTGATCTGGAAAATGAGAAATCGTGAGTACCACCCCAAAATAACAGGTTCTGGAAGGTCCAGAGAAGCAGATGCGTTTGTACATCAAGTTGTCATCGTGTCTGGGCTGCGTGCGTGCCCCTGTGGAACCCCAGGAGATGTGTGGGTGCAGTGGAATGAATCACTCCTCAGACAGGACGTGGTGCGGGTGGGATTTTGTGAGAAGTTACTGCTTCCAAGGCAGTGGGGTGACCTGTCCTCAGCTTCCCAGCCCACTTGGTGGTGTTTCTTGCTGAATTAAGTGAGTTAATGACTGCAGGGATGTAGAATATTTTGAGGGAGAATGGTATGGGGAGAGAGAATCTTGCTGGATGTGTGAGTCTCCAGGTCAGATCCTGAACCTGAATGGATCTGATGTGACAATGACTGGCTGTGCAGAGAGGTGGCGACTGGCTCTTCATTTCCACCATTCACTTTATGAACAGTGTTGTTGCCCACACTGCTGCAGACATTCAGCCATTTTCTCCAGAGTGTAATTCCTATATTAAACCAGTGACAAAATCTTATGGGGTTTGATTGTTTTGTGGTTTTGAAATGTGAAACCCTGTAAAATCCAGCTGCCCACACGGCCATTGGAAGTAGATCCAACTGAGCAATGCACATCAACAAAGTTAATCACGTACTCTGTTTACTACAGCATGGAACGGATAGATAAATCTCTGGTGTATGCCATGGAGTCGGCCATCATAGACTGGAGCCACCAGATCCAGGAGGCACTGAAGAAAGAGTCTTCAGAGCCTCTCCTGCAAGGCAGCAATCCGAACCCGAAGGTGGAGCTGGAGTTCTGGAAGAACAGGTACCCAGAGCAGCCTGGCCAGTGCATGGTGCCCTGTGGTGCTGGTTTTGTGTAGAGGGAGAGTGCTGGTGGTGGAGCTGCTAATTCCATGAGTTGAGAAGAACAGGCCACTTGGGGTTCATGTAGGCTTCAACTAAGGAAAATTGCTCCCGCACAGAAAATCATCATGATCTGCAAAGTGCCTGGGAGGTCACTGGGCAGCTGGCTGTGTTTTAACTTAGCCCCACCACAGGGGCTACACCTCAAGGGACTTTTTTCAGAAATGCCCTTTACAGGATCCCAGGCTGGTTGGGCTGAAGGGACCTCTGCAGATCCCCCAGTCCAAGCCCTGCTCACGCAGGGTCACAGAGCAGATCACACAGGTGGGTCCAGGCGGGTTCGAATGTCTCAGAGAAGGAGACTCCACACCCGCTCTGGGCACTCTTTCGTCACTGTTCACTAGGAGCCATCCACAGGAGTAATTGCTGATGGACACCTGCTGGGGGCTGTCTGGAAATGGTGCATCTCAGCTGGCTGCTGTTCATCTGTCAGGGCCAGAGGGGCTTTAGATGCTCAGGAGCCTGGGAGTGGTATTTCCTCCTGCCCTTTGAAAACCTTTGTGCTGTACTGGTTCAGGCTGACTCGGGGCAAAGCCCTGCTGGCTGGAGAGCTGTTGCTAATGCCTGCAGAAACACGATGGCTTTTTTTCAGCGATGTTCTGTCAGTAGCAGAGCTGCTGTCATGCTGAACTCAGCACTTTCTGTCCTGTAGGGTTTGTCTGTGCCTCATGCAGCTTTCTCCCATTTCCACAGTCCATGTGTAGCTGGAGGAAGCCCTGAATCAGGCCCAGGGGAAACAGATGATGTTGGGGGACAGCTGATGGCCCAGTGTAGGTGGGTAACATGGCCACCAGCATCCTGGTGTGCATCAAGAACAGTGTGGCCAGCAGGCCCAGGGCAATGACTGTCCCACTGTACTCAGCGCTGGGGAAGCCAAACCTCAAATCAGTTTTGGGCCCCTCAGGCCAAGAAAGACCTTGAGGTAGTGGAGTGAGTTGAGAGAAGGGAATAGAGCTGGTGAGGGGCTGGAGCACAAGTGTGATGGGAGTGGCTGAGGGACCTGGGGGGTTCAGCTGGAGAACAGGAGCTGAGGGGAGACCTTCTGATCTCTGAACTGCCTGAAAGGAGCTTGGAGCCAGGGGGGGTCGGGCTCTGCTCCCCAGGAACAAGCGCCAGGATGAGAGGAAACGGCCTCAAGTTGCGCCAGGGGAGGCTGAGGTTGGATATTAGGAAACATTTCTTCCCAGAAGGGGTTGTGAAGCATTGGAACAGGCTGCCCAGGGCAGTGGTGGAGTCACCATTCCTGGAGGGGTTGGACAGTCACAGAGATGACATTCTCAGGGACACGGGGCAGTGCCAGGGGTTAGGTTATGGTTGGACTCGATGATCTTGAGGGTCTCTTCCAACCAACTGATTCTGTGATTCTGTGTCTCGGTTGCTGTAGGTGTGATGACCTGGAATGCATTTACAACCAGCTGACAACGAGGAAGGTCAGGAACATGATGGAGCTGCTGGAGAGAGTTGAGAGCAGCTACATCCCAGCCTTCAAAACCATGCTAATGGATGTTGAGGCAGGTGAGATGCTGGGGCAACTTTACCACAGTGCTGGCTTCTGGCCTTTCTTCATGGCCTGGTGTGACTGATTTCAAGCCAAATCTTTCTAGTTTGTGAATTGAGACTGGGCTGCTTGTGCTTGAGTCTAGGCTTTTGTTTCCAGGCTGGGACAAGCTCCATCGCTGGTCTGTTGAGCCAGACTCTTGCCAAAGTTCAGGGTGAATGGGTTTGGGAATTTATTCTGCTGTAATAAAGTGTTTGCATTACTCTAACAGGACTCACCTCAACTTCCACCAGCTCCTCTGGTGTTATTATGCAGGAATGGGAGTTCAGACTAAGAGGACAGATCTTGTACCTAAGACTGCTTTGTTAGAGCGCTGCTTCTCAGGCTTTGGCCACTGCAGCCCGAATTTCCTTGCTTTGCTTTGCTTAGGGGAGTTGAGCGCAGCCCAAGGAAATATTGCAAATCCCTGTCTGTAGTGAAAAACAGTGTAGTCCTGCTGGTCTGTCCCTGCAGACCAACACAGCTGGACATCCATGTCCAACCCAGCTGCTCTCTGGCACAATGAAACCATCTAGACTGTGTTAGCTGTGCACGTGCTGGCAGAAAACACTGTTCTTCACCACTTCACGTGCAAACATTGAATCTCTTAAGGATCTGTGTCACACTCTGCATTGTGCAGTTTAAATGGGCTGGAGAAACACCCCTTATATAAGGAGCCAAGGGTTCATTGTTAAACTAATTAATACTTTAAGGGTTTAATCAAAATACAACAAATATTTGGTTTTAATCCGGCTACAGCGATACTAACCCTAATTGGATAATTTGGACTATAATTGTTAATTTCCATTACAGCGCAGTTCAGATTTGTGTGCACCTGCTTTTAAGTCTCTGCCCCTTTCCCTGGCATTGTACTGGTGTGGCTGCTGTTGGTGGATTTGCTGGGAGGGTGATGCTGATAGTGGGAGTCTCTTCTTCTTGGTCTTGGGCCTTAGGGGTTATTTTTGCATGCATTCAAGCACTTCTGTCACTTCTTGTTGGTCCACAGGTTTAATTGCACAACGATCTGGTTTTATTAATGCTTGCGCTCTGGGGTAATTCTTCAGGGTAAAACCACACAGCTGTACAGAGCTAAGCTAAAGCTTTCGACGAGTCAGACATCAGTTGCTTTACTGTTGACAGGTTTTCTATTACAGTCAGGACTAGTGGGGCCGTCGTCATCTGCCCACTGGACAAGGAGTTGCTTGAGCCAAAACTGAGCTAAAAAGGGCTCAGGCCAAGGCTGTACAGCCTGTCGTGCTGTACAGCAAGGCCATGGCTCACAGCCATGGCAGCACTGTATTTTTGGTGCTGTTGGGCAAATTCCGTGTGACTTTTTAGCAGTTGTGGACTCAGGCTCTCCACGAAGCCCTGTCCCAGCTCCCTGTCCCCTGCCATCACATCAGCTTATTTCTGTTCTGGTTACTGCCGCAGGTGAGTGATGTTCACGAGTGAGTGACCTGCAGCACACAGGTGGCTGAGGGTGCTCAGTGCTTGTCAGGACAGTTTCTTTTCCCAGGCACTTTTCCATGTGGTGAGGCCAGCACCTAGCTGGGAACCCAGCACACCGCAGCTGGGTGGTTCTTACCGCTTCTCACGTCTCTCAACACAGCTTTGACTGAAGCTCAGGACGTTCACCTGCACCTGACACCCCTCAAGCGCCGCTTGGAAGACGTAGAGAGGGTTGAGTTCAGCGAGGTGAAGCCTTTCCTGCTCCCCCTGCTCCACGTGGTGTGTTTGATCTGGGTCACCTCCAAGCACTACAACATGCCCGTGCGGATAGTGGTGCTGCTCCAGGAGATCTGCAACCTTCTCATTGAGCAGGTCTGTGGCTGTGATGCCTGTGTTTGCAGTCCCCTGTGTCCCCTCTCCCCTTCTTCCTATTGTCCTTCCCTGGAAAAGTGATTCTTTAGGCAACATTTAACTTAATAAACAGGTTCAAATGTGTTCAACACAAGAAGTCCTTGTTTTCCATGATGGCAGAAGTGACCTCTCAGGTGTGATTTTGCTCTTCCAGGCCCTGGTGTACCTGTCTCCAGAAGACCTTCTGAAAGGGGACATGGAGGAGAGCCTGGGCAAGGTGCGAATGGTGCTCGGTATCCTGAACATGTTCAAAGAGGCATTTGAGGAGAGAAGGGAAAAACTGCACATGTATTATGAACCAGGCCAAGAAGTGAGGGAGTGGGACTTCAGCTCCACGATGGTGTTTGCGAGGCTGGACACCTTCCTGAAGAGACTGGAGATGGTGGAGGTGAGACTCTGGTCTTGAAAAACATTGCAAACCGTCAGGAGAACTCTGTAGCCAGGAGATCACTTGCTGGCATCTTTCCTTTCTATAGCTTCACCTGATACCAGGGAATGGGGCCACTCTTTTGCTGTTAGGTCTCCTGTTACAGCGAGTCTAAGACTGTGTTTTACTATGTCCTGCTCAGTGCATATGTAAGCTGGTCAGGTTGATAGGTGTGTTTTTTGCTCTCAGGAGTCCCGTTGGACTCCTTGCTCCTGTTGGGGCAAGAAAAGGAGGATTACTGGAGGTGTGGTTTGCACAGCTGTAAATAAAGCAATGTAATCTCCCAGGTCTCCTGGTGCCATCAGAGACAGATTTAGGTTATGGTTGGACTCAGTGATCTTAAGGGTCTCTTCCAACTGAAATGGTTCTATGATTCTATGACACCCTAGAGCTGGGTCCTGCCTGTCTTGGAGAGGCCAGATGGCAGGATCCCCTTGGCTGTGCCACGTGGGCCTGGGGAGGAGCAGGGACACGTTCCTCACCAGGTTGTCCCTTCGCATCCTCATAGTCCATCAAACTGGGGTGCTGTGGCTCAGGGGTGTCCCTGTTTGCCAGATCTGTCACCTGAGGCAGGGACATTGGGGTGTCATCCCTGAGCTCCCAGTGTGGCCAAGGGCTCCTTGAGCCACAGGAGATGTTCTGCAGAGAGCAGGTCTGAGTGTGAATGTGGGAGCTCCCTATGCTCTCCTTACCACATGGCTGTGTCTGGAGACCACAGACATACAGACACCATATGTACCTGTTATACAGACACTGTATATACCTCTTATACAGATACTGTATGTACCTCTTGTACAGACCTTGCATGTACCTGTTATCTCTCACGTGGCTAACCACACACATTCATCTGCTCTCCACACACATCCCAAATGAATTTCTTTGTTGATTGTTGCTGCGTTCTCAGTGTGTAGGGTTGGATGGCCAGTGTACAGGTTGCTGGTGTTTGCAGTTTTACTGCTTTAAATGTGCCATATACTTTTATGTGTTCCTTAATTAACTATGTTGAAAACTGTCATGGCTGGTGCCTATTTTAAAAGTATTCATAATGATGGTTTCCAGTAGGGTTTGATGTGAAATAAACCAAATTATGCTGGTCAGTGTAGAGAGGAATATAAATAGACACAGGAATAACTGCAGGTTATCATGAGGACAGTGTTGGTGACAGGTTTACTGGGACCCTGTAAAGGCTCTGGGGCACTGACTGCTGGGATTCCATGGATGCCATGGGCACACTGTGGATATGGGCTGCAGACAAAAGCCAGTGGGGAGGTTTTGAGCTGGGGCACTGTGCGTTTTGACCAGTGTCTGTTTCCTCCTTCCGTGGCTGTCCCACACTCCAGGGACAGTAGAAGCTGCAGTATCTGGAGTCAGAGGGAGAGCCTGCGGAGTGAGCTGTAAAACAATAATTAAAAGCATAGTGCACACCAGCCTGTTAATGAGGAAAACTGCTGCATCTCTCTCCGTCTCAATTTCCCCTCATCACTTCATTTCAAGCAACCTTGCAAGACAAAGCAAGGGACAACTGGTATTTCCACATTATTTTTTTGCCTTACTAGGTATTTGTTCAAGCGGATGTGCTGGTGTGTCGAAGTGAATATGAATGCATATGTGCATTTGTTTTCGAATTTTCATAAAAGCTGCAGTTACACTGGTGCATGGGTAGCCCGTGAGCACGTGAAGAGGGAAGGATCCCTTTCCTTTGGTTCGTTGCACTGTTTCATATTACGTGTCTGTGGTAAAACCTGCTGCCCTGCTCGGGTGGCCCCAGGACAAGTGCAAGCAGAGAGTGGCCACCAGTACATTCCTGTGCACATTTCTCCTGGTCCTCTGAGACAATGGATGTTCAACCAGCCCTTACTTGGCCCTACCTAGGGAGACAGATGAGGTGGGATGGCAGCAGAGCTGCCCAGTGCTGCCACCACCACTGGGGGAGCGGGACATTTTCCCAAGAGGTGACACTGCCAGGCTGCAGAGGATGGGAAGGGAAGGGAAGGACCCGTGTGCCACCTCAGCAGAGAGGGCCAGCGGGGCAGGTGCTGCAACACCCACTTGGACACGTGGAGGTTTGACTGCGCAGGAGCTTTGGACAGTTTGGGTACCTGTAAATATTAGAAATCTGTCCTTGGTTAATACCTATAAAATTGGGATTCTTAGCTATGCTGGATGACATATAAGAGTCTCATATCCTGCTTTGGATCTGTCCTTTAAATACACTTAAAAGCGATTTTACAGTTGTCATGGTATTTCTAGTGGCTGCAGCAGGTCTCACTGGGCAGGGACGTGTTATGAGCAGCCACTGATGCTCAGGACAGGCAGATCAGGCTCCCCCCTTCCCATCCCTGCCACCCAGCCTGAGCACCAGCGCTGTGCTTGGGAAGGTCCCTCAGCAAGTGCAACTCTGTCGTGACAACTGTTGTCATCTTCTTTTGTCAACATCATGACCTGTGTCTCCCTCCGTTGACTTTGAAGGATCTCCTGGCAACTTCCTTGGACTTGATGAAGCTGGAGAAAATTGAATTCAGTGGGATTAAAGGGAAGACCCTGGGCCAGCAGGTCCTGGACATGTATGAGGAATTCCAGGAGGCATACAAGGTGTTTTCAGAGCGAACCTATGACTGTCTTGACCTGACCAACACGGTAGGTGGGACCAGTTTGCGGGAACATCAGGAACATGTGCATGTTTCCAAAGCAGCAGTTTCCTGCTATCTTCTTCCCAGCTCTTTCCTCCTTTCATTATGATCTGATCTGGTACTGGAGGGAACAGGGAGCCGCTGGCCTTTCCTGCAGAGATTTGGGACTTCTTGCACGTCTATATCTAACATATCTTGCTAGATCAGCACCTTAGATCAGTGCAGCTGGGAAACTGGGATTTCCATGAGTTATGCACAAGCTTTTGCTGTACATGGTGCTTGCTGAGGTATAAGAGCTATACCAACACCCACATCTCTTTGCTTTCCTGCTCTTGGTATTTACCATGTTTCCCCAAAAATAAGACCTACCCCAAAAACAAGCTATAGCATGATTTTTCAGGATGCTTGAAATATGAACCCTATTCAAAAAATTAGCCCTAGTTACAGTTCATAAAAAAGTCAATATAAATAGGGTCCAGGCAGCTATACATGTAAAAAAGTAAGCATCTTTTGCAGCAAAAATTAATATAAGACTCTGTCTTAGTTTTGGAAAAACAAGGTAGTTTGCCTGATGAGGGCCAACTCAGATCATCTCTGGGATGTGTTCGCTCCTGCCTAGATGAACACATGGCATCTGGGGCTCTCAGAATTCAAGGATGCTCTATTTTATTATCAGTAGTGCTTTAATTAAAGGAATATTCCCAGCCCTCTGGGACCTGCCTGGTGTGGGGATGGGTGGCTCGTGCTTTGCTTCCTGCAGCTCCCAGTCCATCTCTGCAGGGGGTGGCACGTCCCCAGTGTTTCTTGCTGGAAAGCTGCTTGCTCCATAGCACCCCTCCTTCAGCAGGGCAGGCACAGAGGAGAGGTGACAGTGGCTCTGCAGGAGGTGGCTTGGGTTTGGTGACCCCATGGCCATTTGTGTGACTCTGAGTCATGTTTGTTCTTTCAGTGCTCTAGTTTTGCACCCTCTGCCACTGCTGGAGCCGTTTTTTTTAGCTAAAACATGGCATCTGGATCTGCTGGAGCTCAGCAGTAGCAATAGTAAAAGCTATTTCCTTGCACTTTGTCCTTTGGAAAAGAGACACATGACCTCATTTTTAGTGGTTTTGTCCAAGCTAGAACAGAAGGACTGTCACGGACTGTCAAGTTCAGTCTTTGATTTGGACTCTTTTACGTGTAGGAAAACAAATATAGATGTTACTCTTGAAGTTCAAAGGATTTATTACAATTGAAGCAAGAAAAGCAGTGCAAGAAGATGATGGAAATTACAGAAACCCAGTACTGTTGAGTTTGAAAAGGACCTCTGGAGATCACCCAGTCCACCTTCCCTGCTCAAAGCAGGCTCAGCTAGAGCAGGACTGTGACTGGTCAGGTGAAATATCTCCAAGATTACCTATGTCCAAGTGTGGAGACTCCACAGCCTCTCTGGGCAACCTGTGCGAGTGTTTTGAAACTGCCTCACTCACAACCAGCTCACCATGGAACCACAGGCTTGTTTTGACTTGAAAGTAGGTTGGATTTGGGACTCAGCAGGTGCATCCGTGGGTTTTCTGGATGATGGTGTGGTCTTCAGGCCAAGTGGTGGGGGAGAGGGTGTGGAAATAGTCCATCTTGCCTGTAGGCTGAAGATAGTGCCATGTGGGCTGTGGAAAGCCCTCAGGACCAAAGGGTCCCTCCCAGAGAAAGGGCCAACATCTCAGCCATGGGACAGCACAGAAATGTTCTCAAGCTTCGTGAGGACTTTGCCAC
The DNA here is from genome assembly GCF_037038585.1 of Patagioenas fasciata. Classification (NCBI taxonomy): domain Eukaryota; kingdom Metazoa; phylum Chordata; class Aves; order Columbiformes; family Columbidae; genus Patagioenas; species Patagioenas fasciata. Next base: position 23,655 of record NW_027288560.1, on the reverse strand, counting down.
GTTGCGATGGCTGAAGATTGGCCAGAGGAGTGGCTTAGTTCACGGTGAATAAGAGAGGGCATCTCTGGATCGAGGAGTTACAGGTACCTTCCTAGTGCCATCTTGCAGCCTCACAGCTTGTGTTTTGCCTTTGTGCAGGACTTTGAGCAGGATGCCTTTGGTTTCCAGCAGAAAGTAGAAGACATGGACCGTCGGCTGGGCACCATTTTCATCCAGGCTTTTGATGACGCCTCCAACTTGGACCACGCCTTCAAGGTTTGTTTATCGCTCCCTTGCTCTTCCCTAAAAGGGAAATCAGGGCACCCGGCTCGGTGAGAATCACGCTGAGGAGACCAGGCGGTGCTGGAGCCACAGGCACATGGGGCTGGTGTTTGCTGGTGGGACAGTGGGACTTGTAGCTTTTGGGCTGCTCTTGGTTTGGGATGCTCAGGCTGGTGGGTCCCTCACAAAGCTTTTGGATGCCAGGAGATATATTTGTGTCTCTCTCTGCAAGTTGGGGGAAATCATGCTTTTTCTAGGATTTCCTGGTGAGAATTGATATTGTTAGTATCAATTTGTTAATATTATTAATACATGGGTCTGTTTCAGTTTTGGAAACAGGTTTTCTAGAAACAAAGCTGGTTTATTTATCAATTAATCTATCTTGCAGAAATAATAAATGGTATTTTTTTAAAAAAATCAATATAAGCATTTGTAGAAAAGCCTTTAGCAAGTGACAGTGTTTATCTTTGTAAGTTTTTTGAAAAAAATAGAAAATCTTGAAGCATTTGAAGAACAACAGTTGGAATGTGGTCCAACCCCAGAGAAAGTCGGAGAGGCCCCGTAACAAAGGGAGCAAATTTCCTTTTTCCAAAGTGCCCATCGGTGCGGACAGTATTGAAGCCTCTGGGCTGGGGAGGAAGGTCCCAGCTGATCTCTCTGCAGGAGTCGGGGTTGTAAATTTTTCCCCTCTTCTTTTCCTGCGTGTTCACCCCAACAGCTGCTGGACATGTTCGGGAGCCTTTTGGAGCGACCGGTAGTCGCTGCAGATGCTGCTGGCAAATACTCCGTCCTCATCAGCATGTTCAGCAGGGCCCTGGACCACGCCAGGCTGATCTACTCCCGGCACATCCAGGCAGAGCTGAAGCTCGGTAGGTAGAACGTGCTGAGTAAAATGGGTTTTGCAGGGAGTTTGATTGAGATTAATTTGGGGGGGAAATGATTTATTTTTCTAAGGAACCCAAAACTTTACAAATTGCAGATGTTTTCAGCCTCTGTAGCTCCTAGTGGCAATGGAAATGCCTGGGAAAGCTCTGTTCTTAGTATTAAAGCGAATAATTGGTTAGGAGTAAAAATACCCTTTTTCAAATGTGTATGCATGATATGTGACTGGGAATGGAGACACATGCTGAGCTTTTCTCCCAGCGAGGCTGTGACAGGAGGTTTCTCTCCACGTTTGTGTGCTGCCTCCAACACCCCATGGGACCTGCAAACCCACTCATGTGCTCCTCAGAATGAATTTATTTTGTTTCCCTTACAATGCTTAAAATGCAAAGTATGCGAGTGGGACTTTGTAACCAAGGGTTTAATCAGCCTTTTCCAAGTTTATTATTCCCCGTGACTGTTGGCACAGGGGGGAATGGGTGGATTTCTATCAGATTATGAGGATTCAAGTGTGTCATTTTGAACAATAACCTATTTACTTGCCTCAGAAAGATCATACTGGAACGAGACAAGTCCTGGACTGGAGAGAATCATGGAGAGAATCATTTGCTGTGAATTTGTGGTTATTGTTCTGTGGCTGTTAGATAAGACGGACAGAAGTAACTCCTGGTCAGAAATCCCTATGTCAGTGTTTGTGAGGGGCGGGGAATGTGTCCCAGGCAAGGGACACCTCACATCAGCTCAGGTTTGGACATAGTCTGGGCTTCTCGTTCGATCTCAGCTCCTTATTCAAGATCCAGAGGCACTCGCCTTGGTCACAGACCTACATCAGTGTGGCAGATGTTGGATTTAAGGAAGGAAGCTGGGAAATCAGAGCAGTTTTCTGCAAATGCGGTTCTGTTGTTGCATCTTTGGGGTTACAAGTGCAGTGTTCAGTCAAATGCTGTTCCAATGTGCCCTCCCCAGGATCCCCCCTGTGCACAAGAACATGCCGCCGGTGGCTGGAGCGCTGCGCTGGGCGCAGGAGCTGCGAGCGCGAATCCAGGTGCCGTTTGATCACTTCAGGCACATCCCACATCTGTGCGTGTCTGTTCCAGCTAAGTTGCTTTATGACCACCTTGCTATCTTCTCTGTAATCAATCTGATTTTCTTTCTGTGGTGAACATTATCCCATGGTTATAGCTGAAATAATTCTTAGTCAAAGAGGTGTGAAGTGGTTGCACTGGTGCTTTTCAGCTTCCTTGTGATCATTATTTTTTTTAAGAAACTCATTAACTGGATTTGTTTTGAAGCGATTAAGAGGCACAGTGGGCTATTCAGCTTTCAGACATAGTTCCCGGGTTGCAATTGAAAGAGGTATCAGAACCTTTCCTGCTGCAATCCCACTCAGCATGTTCTCCAGGACCTCCTCAGCTGCAAGTCCTGGTTCTGGCATCATCCAAACTGTGAATAGCAGAGAAGTGCTGGGCTGGACTCAGCTGAGATGGATCGATGGAGCTGGGTTTGCATGTTGGGGAGCAGACGAGCATTTTGTTGGGCAGAAGAAAACTTTCTCAGCGTTAAACAAAGGAGCCATCTCCCAAGATCAAGGAAAGAAACCAATGCTGGTATATTTATCACCCAAATGCTTGTTATAACGGATGGTGTCAGGGAAGTATGGCCTCATACTCACAGCTGGCACCACGTGAGACAACATTTAAGAGCTCTGTAAGCAAGGCAGTGTTGGACTTATGACAACTGAGGATGTTCCAGGGACTGCACCTGGTAGCTCACAGGAATGGCTTCACGTGTGCTGGTCAGGATTCTGTGTAAATGGATCCACTTTTTTAATGTACTTGACCAAAATAACTTGACCGTCACTGTACCATGTTTGTAACCTTCTCTCACTGTATCTTGCCATTAAGTGTCTTTAAGTGCACAGTTATTCTGCAGCAGCAAAGACATTGGTGCAATGAAACAAACTCTTGGGCTGTTCCCAGCACAGAGCCCAAGTTATCATGTCTGATTTGAACCTAAATGGCAAATTTTTGTCCACCATGAAGGACCCAGATCTGCATTTCACACTGATTTTCTGTCCTCTGTTTAGAGTAGTTAATAACATGCTCTGCAACGGTGGTGACATGATGCTGTTGAAAGGGAAAAAGGATTAAAAAGGAGAAACAAAAGTGGTTTTGCTGGGATTTACTTGGATTTGCTCAGAGGACTTGTTTACTTCCAGCAGGTTTCTCAGCACTTGCCCAGCGGTGACTGCTCAGGCGCTCCTTTTTTCCAGCTTTTGGTTAAGTTAATTCAAGTTTTGTCAATATGTCCTCCAAAATCAACAACCATCTTGAGGAAAACTTGGATACTGTAGATTAAACAGTGGGGAAAAGACAGCATGATAAGAATTCCTCTGGCCTGCTGTTCCCTGGGCTGTACAGCCCTGGCAGCGTGGCCAGGGCTCTGCCTCCCGCACTCTGGGACACCTTTGCTCTTCGGTTTGAGGGGCATGAATTGGGCACCGCCAAGAGCTTCATCTGCCGGGAGCCACACTCTGCTTCTTTCTGTGCCTCTTTGACCTCAGAAAGTGGTGGCTGGTGAGCAGAGGTTGCCCTGCTCTGTGCAAACACCGGAGCATTGAGTATGTTACGGAGACCAGTGTTCCTCCAGCAGCTCTGGGCCCTTGTTCTTCCCCCAGGACGTGGTTCTCATTTGCCAGTTGCCATGCAAACACCCGCAAAAGGGCGCACTGGGGCTTGGAGAGCTTTTGTGCAGTGAAATGGTTTTGGGCGATACGGTGGGGTTGGAATGTAAGATCCCCAGCCAGGCTCTGCCTGCAAGGTGGTGGGTGGTTTTGGGAAGGGGTAAATAGAGACTGCAGCCTCACAGGGCTAAATGTAACGCTGAGCTTGTCTGTTGTGCCACCAGCTGCTTGGACTCTGCTGAAGGAAGAAGGGTGATAGAGAAGTATGAAGAAATGATCCAGCTGCTCGACAGGTAAGTGGTGGCTCAGGCACGACTGTAACTATATGAAAAAAAGCCAAACCTTATAGAATCATAGAATTGTTTTGGTTGGAAGAGACCCTCATGTCCATCCATTAACACAACCCTGGCACTGCCCCGTGTCCCTGAGAACCTCGTCTCCACGTCTGTCCACCCCTCCAGGGATGATGACTCCACCACTGCCCTCGCAGCCTGTTCCAATGCCCGACAGCCCTTTGGGGAAGAAATGTTTCCTAATATCCAGTCTGAACCTCCCCTGGTGCAACTTGAGGCCATTTCCTTCTCCTTCTCTAAACCACCTTTCAGCACATTTGCAAGCCCAGGGCCTGAGAATGTCTCTTTCTAAGCCAGAAGGAGTTTTGTGATGAGAGAGGAGGAGGAATCCTTTGCTACACACCACAGTCTTTCTGTGATATCTTGAAATGAGGAGTTTGCATGGGAGGGACAGGGGCTGTGCAGCCCAGCAGAAATGTTGGAACGAGATTCTTTTGGATGTAGGAGATGCTGTGGTAGAAAACCTGAGCTGACCAGAAGTCTCAATCCACTTGTGCCCATTCACAGTGTACTTACCGTGGCTGTAATGTGTGTATTCCACAAGTGGGAGTGGGATTCGTTGCACCTCACTTAATATCTTAATGTTTGATGCTAAAACTGAACTGATTGCTCTGAGCTTTTGAATGTTTGTCCCCAAATTTGAATCCTCTGCTAAGAATGGTACTTGGGGGATCTTTGTTTTCCTGACTTGATGCTGTCACTGGTTTTCAGGTGTTTGTCTTTGAAGCCAAGATCTTTATGGAGGTGGTGTGGGTGGGTTTTAAATAGTCCTTGATGTTCTTCAGCCCTCAGAAGTGGACTTGGCTTTTATTTGGTTATATGTCTTGGTGTGCGGGCTTGGCAGCTACGTGGTGGATGTTTTAATTTGTTTGTTTGTTTTTCGGCAGGTATCAGGAGAAGCTCTATGCAGACTGGTCCCAGACAGTCTCTGAAAAATCACAGTACAACCTTACTCAACCGCTTATCCGGCGAGATCCAGAAACCAAACTGATCACAGTTACTTTTGATCCCCAGGTAAGAACTAGCTTTCCTGTCTGCTGGAGGGCACGTCTCCAAGCTGTGCCCCACCGTGCATGGCAAGTCTGGTGGGATCGCTACTAGATCTGTTCTGCTGAGGTCCCTGGAGCATCTGTTATGGGTGACATGAATTAACCATCCCCTTTGTGGGCTCTGTCTCCTGGTAAAATATCAGGATTACAGTTTAAGCAGCGCAGATTGTAATTAAAGCCAGAAAGTCTGTGAGTAGCCAGATGTTAACTGGTGTCAACATCTCCAGAGCAGGTTGGTTTGACGCTGGTGTGGGGAGCGTAGGAGCATCATCCTACAGACGTGGGTTCGTGTTATGTTTACCTGAAATCTGAGCTTCCTGAAAGGGTATAAAAATCCCAGGAAAGGTTTGTTTTGTTACTTCAGTGTTGTGGCTGTTGGATTTCCTTAATTGTGGTGCAGGAGGCTTCCAGTAGGTCTCTGTTCCCTAGGGCTGCCCTCTCCAGCACAGGGAGGCCTGACCATCCCCCTGCCCAAAGCAGAGGCAGGGTCCAAGCCAGCAGAGTGCAGAGGTGGATTCAAAGGTTCTGGGGCCTGATGAGAGCTGGGGCCTCTCAAATGTGAAATGCCATTTGCTGCGGAGGTGCTGAATCTCAGGGGCCTGGGAAAACATCAAACACTTCCCCCTTTCCCTGGGACTTGCTGCTGTTAGAGAAAAGTGTTGAGGTTCCAGAGCTCATTCCAGCTTGGCTCTCAGACAAAGGATTTGTCCAGCTCCTTGGAATCTCCTTGCTAAGGTGGGAAGCAAATGGCCCCAGGGGATGTTTTCCACCCTTCACCCTGGTGCCAGGGTTTGGAGCCTGTGACGTGCTGAGCATGTTCTCAGCTCCAGTCTCTGAGTGCTTCTGCGCTGCTCTCAGCTTTCCGTACTGAGGACTGCCTCATGTCCTCAGGTGCCTGCTTAGCAGCCCCTTCATGCCCTTCAGAGCAGATAGGAGCACCTCATTTTGCCTAAAGGGAGGATGTGTTTGCAACCCTTCAACATTAAAGAATCTTCCAGAGCTCACCTTCCATGGAGGAGAGGGAAAGAGGGTAAGACATCCTTGACACCATGGTGGGGATGTCTCAGACATTCCAGTGCATAAAAGGGAGGGGAGTTTGGTTCTATCTCACTTGGCCTCCTGCTCCCTCAATCCCCTGCTTTTCCCTTCCTCCCATCCCATCCTCTTCCATCCACCTCCTCAAACTGCTCCCTTCACCCTTCTGCGCTCCGTCTTTCTTTCCTCTTCTTGTCATTGTGGACATAGTCACTTTAGTATTGTAGATACTCCTCACCCCTGCCATTGCCCATACAATATACTGAATTTCTGTCACCCAGCCAAAATGTGCCGTTTCAGCAGCATTTTCCCTCTCACAAGCCACTAAACTGAGCAAAGATTTTTTTTTTTTGTCTTAGAAGTGATATATTGCGTTGGAAGACCTTGCTGCTCCGTTTGTTGCAGGGACTCACTTCTACTTGGGTTTATAGTTTAATAACCCGCTCAATCCCGTTCCATCACAACTCAAAGATGCTTTTGGTTGTGCCTCCTCCTGCAGGCACAGTATTGCTGAAAGACTGTATTGATGAGGATAGCTGAGAAGACCAGAGATCATCATGGCTTTTAGAGGCTGCACAGGGTTTGCTGGCTGGGTAGTTAACAGAGCTATATGTCTTTGATTGGGAAGCAAATCAGAGGCAAAGATCAATGGGAGGGAGATGGTCTGGACTAGGAGGTGTCCAGGCCCTTCTCAGAGCGTGCTGCTTTGTGAATAAAACAGCAGGAACCCCCTAAGATCCCCAGAATTGACGGGAGGGTGTCTACCAGGTGAATGGGGAGGATTGTCTCACATTCAGCTCTCTGCCTTGTTTCTGCAGCTGGTGTCGGTGCTGAGGGAGCTGAGCTACCTGTCTGGCAGCCGCCTGGGAGCCATCCCACCCACGGCAGCAGAAATCTATTCCTCCAAGGAGTCATACCGGCAGCTGGCGGCCAACTTGGAGCTGATGGTGAACAGATACAACAAGGTCCTGAAGACAGTCCTGGAGGTCGAATACCCTCTCATACAGGAGCAGCTGTGGGATATTAACTTGAAGCTGAAGAAGGCAGAAGAAACACTCAACTGGAAGATGGAGGGTGAGCTAGCTCTGTGTTAGGGCAAAAGAGGCCGTACAGGATTTCACAGAATCCCAGACTGGTGAGGGCTGAAGAGACCTCTGGAGATCTCCCAGTCCAACCCCCCTGCTCACGCAGGGTCACAGAGCAGATCACACAGGTGGGTCCAGGCGGGTTTCAATGTCTCAGAGAAGGAGACTCCACACCCGCTCTGGGCAGCCTGGGCCAGGCTCTGGCACCTCCCAGCAAACAAGTTTCTGCTCATGTTCAGATGGAGCCTCCTGTGTTTCAGTCTGTGCCCGTTGCCCCTCACCCTGGTGCTGGGCACCACTGAACAGAGTCTGGTCCATCCTCTGACAGCCACCCTGAGATATTGATCCCATTGATCAGATCCCTCTCAGCTTCTCTTCTCCAGCTCAACAGCCCCAGCTCTCTCAGCCTTTCCTCAGAAGAAAAATGCTCTAGACCCCTCAGCATCTTGGTAGCCACCGCTGGGCTCTCCCCAGTAATTCCTTGTCCTTCTTAAACTGGGGTGCCCAGAACTGGACACACCACTCAGATGGGGCCTCACGAGTGCAGAGCAGAGGGGGAGGATTCACCTCCCTCGACCTGCTGGCCACACTCCTACTCACGCAGCCCAGGTACCATCAACCTTCTTGGCCACAGGGCACATTGCTCATGGTTAACCTGCTCACTTGGGTCTCATCAGATTCCTCCCATGTCCCCAGCCTCCATCACCTGGTTCCCAGTGACAGTTCACAGCAGGGCAGGGGACTCTCCAGCAGAGCCAGCACTGGGGAGACAAAGGGCAGCCCCCAGCCTGCCTGCTCCTTCCCATCTTACCTTGATCTGCTTGGGCTGGGGACAGGATCCTGATCCCTTCAGCTTCCCTCTGGGCTTTTGGGGAAGAGAGGCTGCCCTGTAAGCAGTGATGCTGAGGAAACGGCAAGATTGGGGTTTGTGAGAGCTGGCAAGGCTGGGGTTGAAGAGTCTGCTCCCTGCCCGTGCCAGCCCAAGTGACCCACTGTGTGGTCATGTCCCTGTGTCCCCAAGGCACTGCTTTCTCCCTGAGTTGTGCAGGGACTGGGACCCCTTGGCCCAGCCATCTGGCTTGGGACAGACTTCTCCCGGTGGGGGCCAGGGCCACCTCGTTATCCTTTCCAGCCAGATGAAATACTGTGGTTAGTGGTGAGGTTTGTGCACCGTGACTTTGGGATGATTTAACCAGTGTTCTTGCTTGATCAGTTTTAACTGCAAAGCAGAATGGAGGAAGACAATTTGTTTCCTCTTGGTGAAAGCAAACTGCTCGCTGTTGGAATATATATTTCTGTCATCAGGCTTGTGGTATGAACAGGAACAAGTGTCCTCCCTTGGGAACTTGCAAAGCAGAATTCCTCATGCTGAAAAACTCTTTCTCCATTGCACAACAAAGATGAAGGGACTTTCCTGCAGATGAAGTTCCCTGAATCTAAATGCAGCCCTCGCTGGTACCTTGGGCTGTCACAGCCTGTGTTTGTGGGGCTGTGGGTCCCTGCTCTAGTGACAGTGGCAGGAACACTCAGCCTGTTGTCCTTGTTCTCTCTCTGGTAGCAGATTAAATCTGGGTACGGGAAAGGGGGAAGTGTCAGACGTCCCCACGGTGCTGGTGCTCCTGGCAGAAAACAGAGGCTGCAGCTGTACCATGGATTGTTGGGGTAGGAGGGAGCTAGAAGTGACTCTTTTGGTTGAGGTGGTAAGTCTCTTGTGTTAATGATGGGTGAGAAATACATGAAACCGTGGGGGAAAAGTCTTATGGAGAGTGCACAAGAGCTTGGCCATGCAGCTCTGAAAAAAAGTAGTCAATCATCTCATTTTTTACCAGGTGTCTGGGATCACATCTCCATGGTGATGGATGATGTCCATGACCTCGAGCAGAGGATACAGAAAGCCAAAAACAATGTTGAGGAGATCCAGACCATCGTGGGATCGTGGGCGTCGCCCATATTTGTGAGAAGAGATTGTAAAAGAGAATCGCTGCTGAGCCTGGAGGACTGTCAGGACCGCCTGGAACGGCGTTACAGCCTTGTCCGAGAGTCAGGGCAGAGGATTCATCTGCTGGTGAAGGTGAGGGGGGACCTTCTCCAGGGGTTTGTTGACTCTTCATAGGCTCTGGGTGTCTCTCCGCTCTGGTGAAAATGTCCAGAGCTGCTTCACCTTAAAATTAACTCCCTTAACTCATTTGAAAAACTTACCCGTTGTTGATTAAGGAATACTTTGATGGGTGAGCTGGTACAGCTGAGTGTGCGGGGCTGCTGACCAGGCACCGAGTTTGGAGCAGGAGTGGGAGCCGATGCAGCCCAGTCTGGCTCCCAGTCCTGGTTCTTGTGAAGCCACTAGAGGGGAGTCGTGCATCAGGCTTTGGGATCCTGCTCAGAGGAAAAACTCCTCCGAAATATTCACCTTAAAATGGAGAGGCAGCTGGCTGTGGCTGACCTTTCTGCTTTAGGCTTGTTGTTCCTCTGTGGGAGCAGGAGGTGACGCTGTCAGTCCAGGGAGAAGCTGAGTAACAAGAAAAAAGCTGCTGTCTGAACCCTGGGTTTTTTCCAGTGGCTTTGCCAGAGCTGAGAGTCCTCTTTGCAGAGCAGGAGAAAGCCCAAATCTCTGCGCCTCACCTGCCCAGAGGTTTTAGCGTGTCAGGGACAGCACCTTGGCTGGAAGGCAGATGGATTTTAGGTCCAGCCCACTCCTGAGGGTCACCATCTGGCCTTGGACTCTGGAGAGACTGGGCTGACCCTCTCTGGGACACTGAGCCCTCGTTGCTCACCTTACTTCACTGTCTGCACTCAGCCTTGGGCTTCTGACCCACTTCTGTACCCTCTGAACCCACGGCGAGGATTTTACTATGCCCACGTTGTCCTGCTGCTACAGCTGTGACAGGCTCAACCACCTCCAGCTACACCCAAAAGATGGGAACACTTCCTAAATTGACCGGAGAGAACATGGGGCTGTGGCCAAGGCAGAAGGGCTGGCACCGCTGCTCTGGTGGCTCACAGGGCAGGACCAACTGCAAAGCAGCATGAAGGTCCTGGGGAGGGAAAGGCACCGTGGCCCAAAATAGGATGTCCCCATGCCTCTGTCCTGCTGTGCTGGTCAAACCTGGAGGAACAGCAGCAAAGGGGCCAAGAGCTGGTCTGCTGTGTTTCCCTTGGGTGTTCAGGTCTTCTTTTGAGCAGGTGAGTCTTGAGGCTGCTGAGAGAAGAGCACAGAGAGTTTGGGTACGTGCACCCACAAGCACAGGCAGGACAGTGAGATGCTGGCTTGCATTGCCCTTTTGCACCAGGATGAGGCCTCTGGAGTAAAGGTTCAGTAGAACACCAGTGACAAGGGGGCATTGTCAAATACAAGGGCATGGGACGGTGAAGAGGGGGTGGTGCTTTCAAATGGGCATTCCCATAGTGTTCAGTCCTGTGAAGTTCCCCTTTCTCTTGTGTCAGCAAAATGTGGAGGTGAGTCTGCAAGGCACCAGAGCCCTGGCTTGCTCTGTTAACAGTTTAATCACTCAGCGTTGATGTGTAAAGTTGGGGAGCAGCAACTCTGGGTTGACTCAAGCCCAATTGGCAATGCCACTCTATCTTGAGGAGGCTGAGGCCAGACCTTCTTGCTCTCTGCAACTGTCTGAAAGGAGGTTGGAGCATGGAGGGGGTTGGTCTCTTCTCCCAAGTAGTAAGAGATAGGATGAGAGGAAGTGGCCTCAAGTTGCACCAAGGAAAGTTCAGATTGGATATTAGGAAAAAATAATTCACAGAGAGGATTGTGAAGCTTTGGAATAGGCTGCCCAGAGCAGTGGTGGAGTCACATCCCTGGAGGTGTTAACAAATGTACAGATGGGGTTCTTAGGGACATGGGTTAGTGGTGGAGTTAGGTTATGGTTGGATTCGATGATCTTGAGGGTCTCTTCCAACCAGAACCCTCGTCTCTGCTGGGAGCAGCTGGTCCAGCTGAGTGTGTAAAGTGCAAACAGTTCCACGAACTCGGTACCATCGACATCCTGCGAGCTGATGCTCCTACGACCTACTGTGTGGTGTTGGACAGGATGTCTGTTTGTCTGTTCATCCTGGTCCAACTAATCTAATCTCTTCTAGGGCTCTGTGCTTATTTTGTTGAATTTGCCATCAGTAAAGCTGCATTAATGCCATGAGATACTTGCTCCGTTTCTAAATGCAGTGCTCTTTTGAGTGCACTCTTTGTAAAAAAAGTAATTTGGGTTGCCTGGCATGAGCAATCATGGGGAGGCAGTTTCAAGGTTACAAAAAGGAGGAGCTTTGGATGTAAGTTTTGAATTAACATGTGTTCCCTGCTCTGAATAGCTGCTCAGCCGCCTGGTCTCTGCAGGATGATGTGTTAGGTGATTTATTTGAGTAGTAGCAGCTGAAGGATGCCACAGGGCTTGGATGCTTACGAAGAAATATTTACAGACATATGTACTAGTGAAGGCTGCTGCGTGTGGTGGCTGCTGTGATCTCTTGTGTTCTTTTCAGCACGATAATTCCTGTGCAAAGAGGTTTTTGCATAGGTTAGAACAGGCATTTAGGAGTCCTTATTAAGAGCTCCTGACTCAGCAGTTTAGTCTTTAATAGGTGAAGTGTTTAGGGCTATGTTTTGGTCCAGCAGCATCCACAGAATTTAAGCGGGCACTTCAAAAGTAAGCGTTTTGAGAAGGGAAGAATGGAAAGGACCAAAGATCCAGGAGCCCATCAAGCTCTGCTAACAGTGTCCAGCAGCTGGTGAGATCAAGAAGCAGGTAGGGAAACTTCCCCCAAATAGTCTCCTTGTCTCTAACCATTCATACCTGAGGACTTTGAGAGTCATGGGTTGTACCTTTGTATCTAAAGACCTGGATGGATTTTTTTTTCTCCCACAAATGTTCGGTTGCTTTTCTGAACCGCTGTGAATTTTTAACATCTGCATCCTTCTGCAGCAGAGACTTACCCTCTGAAATAAGGCAGCGTGCGAAGAAGAATCCCTGTTTGTTGTAGCTTTACAACCTACCAGGTTCATTTGTTGAATTCTTGTATTGGAAGAGATGACATGAAAACTGTCCTTTCAAATTCACTCTCTTCAGACCACAGACCCGAGCTCACAGGTCTCCCTTATAGAATCATAGGATAGAGTCATAGAATCTGTTTGGTTGGAAGAGACCATCAAGATCACAGAGTCCAACCATAACCTAACTCTGGCACTACCCCATGTCCCTGAGAACCTCATCTATATGTCTATCCAACCCCTCCAGGGATGGTGACTCCACCACTGCCCAGGGCAGCCTGTTCCAAGGCCCGACAGCCATTTCTGTGAATAACTTTTTTCCTAATACCCAATCTGAACCTCCCCTGGAGAAATTTGAGGCCATTTTATCTTATCACTTGCTACCTGAGAGAAGAGACCAACCCCCTCCATGCTCCAACCTCCTTTCAGACAGTTGCAGAGATCAGGTCTCCCCTCATCTCCTGTTCTCCAGGCTGAACAGCCCCAGCTCCCTCAGCTGCTCCTCGTAAGACTTGTGCTCCTCAAATGCCTTTTCTCCAACCTGTGAAGTCCCAACCCATTTATCCGTTCCTCACAGGAAGCTGTACCACATCTATGGATCCCTGTGAGCATGAACTGTGGTTCTGATGCCCTCAGCATGTTGCCATGTGATGGGCAGAGTTAGCCAGGCCTTTCCCTCTCCGTGCCAGTCCAGCTGCCTGGATGATTCCGGTAGGAACTGCTCTCATTTGGTGCTTTCCTGTTTTGTGTTCTACAGCTTGTCTGACCTGGACGAGTTCATAAAAACTGCTGACAAAGGTTTGAGCAAAAAGGTTGAAAAAGGCGATTATGATGGTTTGGTGGAGATCATGGGGCATCTCCTGGCCGTTAAGGAAAGGCACAGTGTCACCGATGCCATGTTCGAGCCCCTGAAGCAAACCGTCGAACTGCTGAAGACGTATGAGCAAGAGCTGCCGGAGGAAGTCTATAAGCAACTGGAGGTGGGTGAAAAGCTGCGGTGGGCACGGCGGTTTGCCAAGTAGCCAGCGTCAAAGAGTATGAGCTTAAGAGCATTGCAGGAATATTTAAAGCCCCACTCCCTGTCATTAGAGGGCCTCAGTGGATAGTATTTTACTATTGTGGGATGTGCCTTAATAGCTCTAAATTTTGGAGTTATATTGAGGTTTTTCTTTTAAAGCAGAGATTAAGCCTTTTGTTATGTATGAAAAACATAGAATTGCCTGCTCCAACTCTCAGCGATTACTCTTGAAAAAAATTAATGCATTTTCAAATACATCTGTTAATTAGTTTGAATTATAATTATTTTTAAATAAGCCAGTTCTTGGCAGCTGTGGAGATGGGAAGGATAATGTTGGCAGAGGAGTCGCCTTCTCATAGGACTTCAGTCCTCCACTAGGTCTATAACACCCAATCTGCTTGACCCAAAGGACATCACTGGGAGCACGTTATGAAAGTATTTCAGCACCTTTCCACATCTGGCCCTGATGAATCAATTTTTCTTTGGGGAATTCTTCTCATTTCTGGACAGGGGACCATGAGGTGAAGGTTGGAAAAGCCTGTGGGATGCCCAGCCAGCCTTGGGGAACTGGCAGCAGTCACCATGTTACGGTGGAGGAGCGTGTGGCTACGTACTGATGGATACCCCTTAGTCACGGGGCGTTGTGTGCAGAGGGCTCTGTGTAGGACACCAGGTTTAAGGCAGAGCTTTTTGGGGAGAAGTTCCTCCCTCTGCTGCAGGCTTGGATGGGACCTGAGCGGGGTTCAGCAATCCCCCAGTTTTCTGCTGGTGCAGCCGTGATCCACGGATGGTTGTATCACCAAATCTGACACGGGTAAGGGTCCTAAAGATAACTGGATTCCTACAGACACCCTGAAAAACAGAAGAGCTGCATTAAATGAATGTTTTGGCTGCTACAGCAGCTTCAGTTCAGCATAAAAAATGGTGCTATGGGGAACCCAGCTCTGCTGATTCCTCTGCCCAAGAGCTGCTTGCTTGGTGCCTGTTTGTGCGTGTAGATTTGAACAACTGATTTATTTTTCTGACAGAAGAAATGAGGTATGCAGGGCAGCCATTCAGATGGAGGAGATAACAAAACAGTTTCGTTCTTTCTGGCAAGTGACAGCAACACATAGTTGAATAATTCATTCACTGCTGTACACAGTAGGAAAACCAAAGTAAGTTCCTCCAGGTACCGCTCCCTCCATGGCCATGAAGATGGATGGGCTGGAGCTGATAGTTTGTATGAGAAGGACAAGGAAGCAGCTCCATGTGTGCCCTGCTATGGTCATGGATAGTGATTTCTACAGAGACTGGAACATGAAGTGCCAGAAAGAGACCCCTCAGGAGGGACTGGCCCTGCTCTGGCCGCCTCTGCTGCCTCCAGGTTATTTCGCTTCTTTGCATAGTGTTGGTGCATCTCCATTAGTCTTCTCAACTATGTGCACTGGGATGAAAAGAAGCCCAAAGTCTTTCCTGTAGGCTGGCACAGTACCTGGGGAAGTGGGAGAGCAAAGCTGTGGGACTTGAGGACAGCAGAGCCCTGGCTGGTGTCACTGTCTGGGGTGAGGATTTGGCTCGAGAAGTCTAGTGAGAAGAGAAGAAATCAAATCTCTTTCTAAATAAAATCCCAGGTGCAAAGGGTGGATTGTTAGCAGTGCTGTGCACCAGCAGCTTGGATGCAGTCCTGAGAAAGAAACTGTCTTATTTAGTACTAATATTATACAGGCAGGCTGGAGGGATTTGCCCCAGAAAGCTCTGTAGAAGTCCTTCTGGCATAATATCTTCTGCTCTAAGAGCTGGCTGGAAATTTCCCAGGCTCTGTTTCTTAATTAGCTCTGGGAAGCCGGACGATGTGATGAACTTGCATCCTCAGCCCACCCTCCTGCCTCCAGCCAGCTCTGGGTCCCGCTGGGCTCGGTGTCAGGAGAACTGTGCTCTCTCAACCACTGAGCCATCCTGGGAGCCCAGGATCTGGTCTGGGACCCTTCTTCTGAAGTTATTTAACATGTTTTTGCAATCAGAGCAGTCAGTTTTAAAGTCTCAGTCTTCATTCGTCTTCAAAATTGTGGATAACTGATAAGTTTTATCCCAAATTGTGTTTAGCTTTTGCATCACAACAAAACTTCCTTGCAGTTTTAGGCATGGAATCTGTTGCTTTTCCTGTTCTGTGATTGTCCATAAACAGATCAGTCACATCTTATATCAAATAGCAAATACTGCCTACCGTCATTTAAATTTTGCTTGCAGGAGCTGCCAGAAAAATGGAACAATATAAAGAAGCTGGCGATAGCTGTGAAGCAGCATGTGGCTCCTCTGCAGGCGGACGAAATGACAGTTGTGCGCAAGAGCTGTGCGGCGTTTGATGTTGAGCAACACAGATTCAGAGAGCGATTTCGGAAAGAAGCACCATTCAGGTACAGTGAAATTATAACATCAGAGAAGCCCTGAGGAAGAAAAGCTTCATGGGATCATCTCGGAGTGTCCTGAGGATGTGTTCTTGAACCCTTGCATACATTTCCTACCTGCTCACGGTGTTGTATCTGTTATGCCCTGGGTGTTTTGTCCCTGCAAACACTGTAAGGTGTTAGCAAGAGATTCAATCTGGATGCTGAGTGCACAATATTGCTTAAAGGGGTTGTCAGCAGTGCCATGTGGCTGCACCATCAATGGGTACTATAGATGTATCATGTCTGCTTTGTGTCTCAGAGGCACCATTTGTTTTATGTTTTCTTTAGAAGTTGTTACAATATCACTTATGAAGAATAAACATTTCTTTCTAGGTTTGACCCCAAAAAGCCTTATCAACTGCTGGATACAAAGCACATTGAGATTAAACAAATGGAGTCGGCCATGACCTCGATTTATGAATCAGCTGGTCTGTTTGAAGTCATAGTGCCAGACTATAAACAACTGAAGCAGTGCCGAAAGGAGCTGTGTCTTCTCAAAGAGCTCTGGGATATGATCTCCCTTGTGGGCACTTGCCTTGATGACTGGCAGACCACCAAATGGGCGGATATTAACGTGGAAAACATGGATCTGGAGTGTAAAAAGTTTGCAAGAGAGATTCGGAATTTGGATAAGGAGGTGAGGGCGTGGGATGCTTTCACTGGGCTGGACAGCAAGGTGAAGAACATGCTGACGGCCCTGAAAGCTGTGGCAGAACTTCAAAATCCCGCCATTAGGGAAAGGCACTGGAATCAGCTGATGCAGGTGACGGGTGTGAGGTTTGTGATGGACTCGGACACCGCGCTGGCTGACCTCCTGAAGCTCAACCTCCATAACTTTGAGGATGAGGTTCGTGGCATTGTGGACAAAGCGGTACGAGAAATGAGTATGGAGAAAGTCCTGAAGGAGCTAAAAATGACTTGGAGCACCATGGAGTTTCAGTATGAGCCTCACCCCCGGACGAACATCCCGTTGCTGAAGTCAGACGAGGAACTCATAGAAACTTTAGAAGACAACCAGGTGCAGCTGCAGAATTTAATGACATCCAAATGTATTGCTTTCTTCTTGGAGGAAGCGTCCATATGGCAGAGGAAGCTGTCCACAACAGATTCCGTCATTTCTCTCTGGTTCGAAGTGCAGCGTACGTGGTCTCACTTGGAGAGCATATTCATAGGCTCAGAAGATATACGGGCACAGCTTCCTAAGGTATGAAATCCCAAATCCTATTTTTCCTGTGTGGAAAGCGTTGAAGAAGAGCCTCCATTACACAGAAGAAGGTTGTCTATATTGCCGTGTTCCCCCAAGCAGGACTGTTCTCTTGCTGCATTGCTTTCTTGGAGGCTCCCTTAATGCTACAGCAGTTTCCCCAGTGTTGCCCCAGGCTGTTTTTGTACTGTTGGTTGTGCCTGAACCCTGCTGAGAAACTGTTTTTCCTCCCCTCCACCATTGCACAGCAGATGCAGAGTTCCTGGAGGCTGAGCAGGAGGCTGCTGGCTTCCTTTAGTGATACAGGCATGTTCCCTCTTTCCTTGGAGGGGAGAAGACGGAGATAATTACTCAGATGGTGCAAATGTCAAATCAGAGCTGGACCAGGCAGCTTTGCAGTATCCGCTTCCCTGCCTCCAGTGCTGGTGCAGCAGGAGAGCAGCTCTTCTCCCACTTCAGCTTCAGAAAATTGAGCAGAGTTGTCACTGATGCCCTCCTCAGGGTTGTGACCTCCTCAGGGCTGTCTTTGAGTCCAGCTTCCAGTCTTATTCCCTATTCTCTTGATTATTTAGAAAATCTTCCAAGCTTGTTCCTGGCCCCGCTGGACCACTCGCAGCCCTGTGGAGGAACCTGCCTTTCACTCACGAGTGACCCACAGTTGGCTGTGTGACCCCCGTCCCTGTTCACGAGCAGCATCGCTGACAGCACCACTGTGGGACGAACACCCACGAGGGGATGTGCGCAGCCCATTGACCCCTGGACAACACACTGTTCTGTCTCCAACCCTGCACTCTGCTCTGCTTGGACTGTTCCTCCATCTGCTTCAGAGAGCACGCTGTGCTGAGTGTCCTGGGGGCAGTTTTTGGCCCCTCACACCAAGAAAGCCCTTGTGGTGCTGGAGCAAGTTGAGAGAAGGGAATGGAGCTGGTGAGGGGCTGGAGCACAAGTGTGATGGGAGCGGCTGAGGGACCTGGGGGATTCAGCTGGAGAACAGGAGCTGAGGGGAGACCTTCTGATCTCTGAACTGCCTGAAGGGAGCTTGGAGCCAGGGGGGGTCGGGCTCTGCTCCCCAGGAACAAGCGCCAGGAGCAGAGGAAATGGCCTCAAGTTGCGCCAGGGGAGGCTGAGGTTGGATGTGGGGAACAATTTCTTCCCCAAAGGGCTGTGGGGCATTGGAACAGGCTGCCCAGGGCAGTGCTGGAGTCACCATCCCTGGAAGATGTATAGATGAGGAACATGGTTTAGTACTAGATTTAGGTTATGGTTGGACTCAGTGATCTCAATGGTCTCCTCCAGCTAAATGATTCTATGATTCTGGGCACACCTCGCTCACTGGGCAATATATACAGGTGCTGATAACCAGTGCCCTGAGGCTGTACCATGTGCCAGCAAGCTCTTAATATCCAGGAGCTATCTAATGTCATGTATGAAATTGCATCATGATTTACATTTGCATCCTGCTGGGCAGCTGTCTGCATCTCAGTAGCTGTCTGGCAGTGGTATGAACCATAGAACCATAGGATGTCCTGACTTGGAAGGACCCATCAGGATTGTCAAGTCCAACTCCTGTCCCTGCACAGGACACCCCACAATTCACCCCATGTGTCTGAGGACGTTGCCCAGTCTCTCCTTGAACACTGTCAGGTTGGGGCTGTGACCCCTCCCTGGGAGCCTGTTCAGTGTCCAGCACCTCTGGGTGAAGAACCTTTTCCTCATGTCCCACTGACCCTCCCTGGCACATCTTCTGCCGTTCCCTGGGCTCTGTCACTGTCACAGAGAAGAGCTCAGCCCTGCCCCTCCTGCTCCTGCTGAGGAACCTGGAGCCCCATGAGCTCTGCCCTCAGTCTGCTCTGCTCCAGCTGAGCAAACCCAGGGACTTCAGCCGCTCCTCATACGGTTTCCCCTCCGAACCCTTCACCAAGTTCATGTCCCTCCTCTGGACACTCCAGTAGCTTTATCTCCTTTTCTCCTGTGTCCCCAGCCCTGCACACAGTGAATGCTGCAGGTGAGGCCGCCCCAGCACAGAGCAGAGCGGGACAATCCCCTCCCTGCCCGGCTGGCCGTGCTGTGCTGGATGCACCAGGACACGGGGCCCTCTTGGCTCCAGGGACACAGGTGGCTCAGTCAGCAGCTTCTCTTCCGTAAAAGAAAGACTGAAGCTCAAAGTCTCTGTAGCTGAGCACCCTCAGGATGCATCCAGGGCTGGGGGGATGTGCTGACAGGCTGTGGGATGCTCACCTGGAGCTGGATCTGTGGCGTGAGTGTAGGGAGGGCTCAACCTTCCAGATGGAGCCTTGCTCCTGGGGCTGAACACAGGGTAGCGTGGAAGTGTTACCTGGACTGCTTGGAACACTTGTTCAGTGTCCCGCCTCACTTAGGAGGCCTGACCTGGGAAGAAGGGAGGAGCAGAGATGTTTTGAACATAGCTTGCTTTATTCTTCAGTGTTTAGCTCCAGAAATTCAGAGTCCCTGTTAGATATGGAGCATAATTGTTGATGTGGGCCTCCGGTGCTGACGTGGGGTTTCCATACCCTCATTGAAGGCAAGGAAGGGCTCTCCTCTACAAGAGTCATCATACCCGTTTTGTGGATGGGTGTTGGGATTCCTGTGCTGTAGCAGGAGGGGAGGAGTGCACTCACATGAGGCTGGGAGCCTTTCCACGGTGTGGGAGCATCTCCTGCTGCTGCAGCCAGGGAAACTTGGTACTTCACCTGGACATGGGAGAGAGAGATTTATGAGGTTTTCCAAGGGGAATTAAATCCCATGAAAATGGTTGGTCCTAGACATTGCCTCCTGCATGGAGCACTTTATCCACAACCCCTTTGGGATACAGTGACAAGAAGGCAAGTGCCTGTTTGCAGACTAGTTTCAGGCAAGTCAGTGGAAGAGCCATTCTGGAATGGTGGAGGGGTCCCTGTCTGCACTGGACAGAAGGTTTTCCCCTCAACCCAAAGACAGCACCCAGAGGATGGAGACCTTTAGCACAAAATCCATGTTTTACCATGAACATGTTTGTGTTGCTTTTTAGGACTCCAAACGCTTTGAAGGGATTGATGTGGACTTTAAAGAACTGGCCTATGAAACTCAGAAAACCCCAAATGTGGTTGAGGCCACGAATAAACCAGGTCTGTCCCAACAACTGGAGGACATTCAGAGCAGGTAGGTACAACTTCAGTCCCAGGATTTTGTCAGAGACTGGGATCAGCTCTAATAAGTTGGTTTAACCTGTGCTCCAAGGCTTTCCTTCTGGACTGTGCGTTCTTTGCATTCACACACTGAGTCTTTTTATTCATGATCCATCACCCTGAAGCCCCCAAGGTGGATTCTGGCTTTGCGTATGTGCAAACTCTTATCTTGAATATTGATTTGCACACATACAAAGCTAGGCACTCAGTTGGTTTTAATAACATGTGGCCTCACTGCCACCCCAAATTTGGTGTCTTAAATATCTATTTAGCAGTCCAAGCAGGGATATCTGCAGCAGAGCTGATCCCATGTGCTTTAGTTAACAAAATTATCTTTGTGTGTGTACCCTTCACAGATGGTATAACTAAACTCCCTGAGAAAGACCTTAATGTCCAGAGATGGATACAGTTCTCACCTAACATATGAGCTACTCTACCTGGAACACACCTAACAAGTTAACGTGATAGCTGTTGTGTCAGTAATAACTATCCATTTAAAATAGAGATCTAATTTTACTTCCTAAACAGATAAGGCCCGTGTTCCCCACAGAGGACTAACTGCATGTTATTTATGAACTTTGAAAGCTCAGCAGCAGTTTAACATGTAAACACTGAGAGATTCATTTTAGAACGGAGCAAACAAGTTTCTTTTCAGGCTTCACAAGCACAAAAAGCTGAGTAGGTTTGAATCAGACTTTAAAATGTGCTCATTAGAATAAAAGCAGTTTTGGAAACTTTCATCCTAGTGTGAAATCACCTGTGGCAGTTGAGAGCTTGTCTAAAACAGTAAGTCAGACTGCAAAGCCTTTCTAGCCTCTTCTTCCACCTGTGTTTCTGCTTTTTGGTGAGGATTCTCTGACTCTTTGTCTGTTTGACCCTTGGGAGTGGAGAGAGATCTATGAGTTACTATGTGCTTTGTTATCTATTTGGAAAATGCTGTAAAGGACCAGCCTGCAGGCTCAGCTCATGTCTGGCATTTCCCCATGGGAGGGGAGAATCTGCTCGATAACCCAAACTGTAGCACGACACATTAAAGGATATTCACCCGCCTGTCCTGGGCTCTATTTTTCTGCTCTTCTCCCCAGGTTGTCCCTGTGTGAGAAGGCTTTGGCTGAATATTTGGACATGAAAAGATTGGCCTTTCCCAGATGTTACTTTGTTTCTTCAGCAGATTTATTGGATATTCTTTCCAATGGCACCAACCCACAGCTGGTAAGCCTTGCACTATGTCACCTTCGCATTTTCCAGCTGTCAGTAATGTCAGGGTGGAAGATGCTGTCTAGGGACTCAGCTGTAGCTTATCCTCTCTTGAGTGCCTTTTCTCCCACCCTCACTTGGATTAACAATAACTCTTTCACTGCTGGCCTTCATCTGTCGTCTCTGAAAGGCAATGCGCACACTGTATGTTGTCCCATCTGTCCCTGGTGATGCTTGCAGATGGTTCTGAAAGCACTGCACAGAGCAGAGCTATGTTCTTGATACCATAAAAACAGTGGGTTTGTTTCTGCTGGGATACAGTGAGGTTGGGGGAAACCATTTCTTGAGGATCTCAGCCAAAACTTGTTGCTGAGCTTGGTTCCCCAAGCTGGGATGCCAGCAAACAGCATCTGTTGTTGAAAGAGCCACAGACCGATCATTCAAATGTGACAGTGTTGACAACCGAGGGCTTGGAGACGTCTCTGTTTTTAGGCAGAGGAGACATCTGCTAGTCAGCCACTTCTTCCTTCCCCCATGCAAAGGTCTTTGGGATGGCCTGTTCACAGGGGAAGAGCAGAACACAGCCTGGAAGAGGTAAGACAGCTGGTGGTCAGACAGTGGCTGTGGCCAAGGCAGGACTTCCTTGGGTTGCCACCCACCCCTGCACAGCTCTGCTTGGCCTTGTTTGGGACGCATCTTTTATTCAGAGGTTGGTGCATAAAACCAGTCAAAACGTTCACAGCAAAAGGCGAGTGTTGGATGATGAACAAAGTCCTAATTCTGTCTTTTGGTAGCGAGTATTTTCACTTTCTTCAGGCTTTCCACCATTTTCAGTATTGATGTGAGCACAGGAATGGAGCAGGTTTGCATGTGTATTTGGAAATGCTGTTGTTTACCTCTAACCTTTAACGCTGCTTCTATCTGTGTCTGCTGCTGGGTGATTTCAGCCCACAGAGTATCATAAATACATAGTTGATTGATATTTAAAATGAAGAGGAAAAAAAAAACACAGGAAGCAAAGATACTGTGTTGAAATGCTCTATTGAGTAAGAAGAAATTCCTGGTGTTTTCTGTTATTCAAAAGTATTTGCAGTAAAATCAAAGTAAATGTCAAGCAGTATCATACATAGATACACTCTCAGCCTTCCCAATGTAGTTTCAAAGTCCGATGATTCCTAAAGGAGGATTAAATACACAATGACATTATCCTCGTGAACTGGGTGCTGAACTTGTGCAGATTCAGGTGCGCTCGGGCTCTGGCAGCAGGATCGCAGCAAGTGCTGGGGTTGTGTCCGAACCCTCCAGACTGGACAGGGTCTGGGAAGGGGCAGCTGGGGATTTGTGACCAGAAGCTTCTACATGTAAGAAAAAGTTTCTACGGTTTACTTACGGTTTGAAAAGAGATAAGCTTATGGCCTCAAGATACGCTTAATGGCCTCAAGTTGTGCCAGGGGAGGTTCAGATTGGATATTGTAAAAAAATTCTTCCCAGAAAGGGCTGTGGGGCATGGGAACAGGCTGCCCAGGGCAGTGCTGGAGTCACCATCCCTGGAGGGGTTTAAAAGACATTTAGACGAGGTTCTTAGGGACATGGATTAGTGCCAGAGCTAGGGTATGGCTGGACTTGATCCTGAGGGTTTCTTCCACCCAAAATGATTCTGTGATCTGGGGGGATGCTGAGTGCCCTGTGCTTCTCAGAGTCACTTAGCACCTCCCAGGGTTTGGCCCTGCTTGTATGTGTGTGAGAAGCTGCGTCCACTTGCAGCACAGCTCATGAGAGGGAGGGTTGTAGTTCTTTGTGAGTCAGTGAGTCAGAATTAGATGGACAAATCCACCTCCACCCTTCCTTCTCTGAAAGCATCAGAGCATTGGGCATCTCACGCAGAATCCCAGAATGTCAGGGTTGGAAGGGACCTGGAAAGCTCATCCAGTGCAATCCCCCCATGGAGCAGGAACACCCAGCTGAGGTTCCACAGGAAGGGGTCCAGGGGGTTTGAATGTCTGCAGAGAAGGAGACTCCACAACCTCCCTGGGCAGCCTGGGCCAGGCTCTGCCACCCTCACTGAGAAGAAGTTTCTTCTCAAATTTAAGTGAAACCTCCTGTGTTCCAGTTTGAACCCATTCCCCCTTGTCCTGTCACTGGTTGTCACCGAGGAGAGCCTGGCTCCATTCTCCTGACACTCACCCTTTAGATATCTGTAAACATGAATGAGTCCCCCCTCTGTCTCCTCTTCTCCAGCTCCAGAGCCCCAGCTCCCTCAGCCTTTCCTCACACGGGAGATGCT